>NC_092097.1:51416885-51499385 GCF_045679555.1 Salvelinus alpinus
CAAACAACCACTGTTTATGGCGGAGAGGGGCATGGCTGTGAAATTCTCCCAGCCGTCGTTTCTCAGTGTCATCTCTGTGTGTTTGTGTGTCTATTGACCTCACTGAGAGGCAGAGAAAAAAGGTTAGGCATGTCTTGTTTGATAATCAGAAGTTATATTTCCTTCTTATTGTTCACCAGTCGCTAGCCACTTTCCCTTATTTGTTTCCATCTACACCGACCTTTCAACCTTCCAGAGGGTTTTGTCTCAGGCTGACATCCTAAAAGCAACAGAGCTAACCCTAACCCTAAGTAACTGTTTAGAAAATGTAGGAAGAGAATTTGAGAATTTTGAGCGTAGCAGATGTACTGAGCATAGAGGATTCTACTAGTGGAGTGTTACTAGTGGAGTGTCTAGAGTGTTAGAGGAGGACAATCTTCTCAGAATGATTCCAGATGGGATTAGGATCTCCTCCCTCACACTCTCACTGTTTTTCAAGGGATTCTACTGTACACGTCAAGGAGAACCAGGTTCCCTCCGCCCTCCTTAAGCATTGTTGAATGTGTGTGTGTGTGTAGCGGTCTAAGACACTGCGTCTCAGTGCTAAAGGCGTCACTACAGACACCCTGGTTCGAATCCAGGCTGTATCACAACCGGCCGTGATTGGGAGTCCCATAGGTCGGTGCACAATTGGACCAGCTTCCTTCTGGGTTTGGCCGGTGTAGGCTATCATTGTAAATAAGAATTTGTTCTTAACCGGCTTGCCTAGTTAAATAAAGGTTAAATAAAAAAATAAATGTAAGCATCTTCAGAGATTCTGATTCAGCAAAAAGCCAACATAAACTAGACACACAAACAAATCACTTTACAACCGTAACCCTAGACTCTTCCCTCGACAGTTCCCCTAGACTCTTCCCTAGACAGTTCCCCTAGACGCTTCACTCGACAGTTCCCCTAGACACTTCCCTGGACAGTTCCCCTAGACTCTTCCCTGGACAGTTCCCCTAGACTCTTCCCTAGACAGTTCCCCTAGACTCTTCACTCGACAGTTCCCCTAGACACTTCCCTGGACAGTTCCCCTAGACTCTTCCCTAGACAGTTCCCCTAGACTCTTCCCTAGACAGTTCCCCTATACTCTTCCCCGACAGTTCCCCTAGACTCTTCCCTCGACAGTTCCCCTAGACTCTTCCCTCGACAGTTCCCCTAGACTCTTCACTCGACAGTTCCCCTAGACTCTTCCCTAGACAGTTCCCCTAGACTCTTCACTCGACAGTTCCCCTAGACTCTTCCCTCGACAGTTCCCCTAGACTCTTCACTCGACAGTTCCCCTAGACACTTCCCTGGACAGTTCCCCTAGACTCTTCCCTAGACAGTTCCCCTAGACTCTTCCCTAGACAGTTCCCCTATACTCTTCCCCGACAGTTCCCCTAGACTCTTCCCTCGACAGTTCCCCTATACTCTTCACTCGACAGTTCACCTAGACTCTTCCCTAGACAGTTCTCCTAGACTCTTCCCTCGACAGTTCCCCTAGACTCTTCACTCGACAGTTCCCCTAGACTCTTCCCTAGACAGTTCCCCTAGACTCTTCCCTAGACAGTTCCCCTAGACTCTTCCCTCGACAGTTCCCCTAGACTCTTCCCTAGACAGTTCCCCTAGACTCTTCCCTAGACAGTTCCCCTAGACTCTTCCCTAGACAGTTCCCCTAGACGCTTCACTCGACAGTTCCCCTAGACACTTCCCTGGACAGTTCCCCTAGACTCTTCCCTGGACAGTTCCCCTAGACTCTTCCCTAGACAGTTCCCCTAGACTCTTCACTCGACAGTTCCCCTAGACACTTCCCTGGACAGTTCCCCTAGACTCTTCCCTAGACAGTTCCCCTAGACTCTTCCCTAGACAGTTCCCCTATACTCTTCCCCGACAGTTCCCCTAGACTCTTCCCTCGACAGTTCCCCTAGACTCTTCCCTCGACAGTTCCCCTAGACTCTTCACTCGACAGTTCCCCTAGACTCTTCCCTAGACAGTTCCCCTAGACTCTTCACTCGACAGTTCCCCTAGACTCTTCCCTCGACAGTTCCCCTAGACTCTTCACTCGACAGTTCCCCTAGACACTTCCCTGGACAGTTCCCCTAGACTCTTCCCTAGACAGTTCCCCTAGACTCTTCCCTAGACAGTTCCCCTATACTCTTCCCCGACAGTTCCCCTAGACTCTTCCCTCGACAGTTCCCCTATACTCTTCACTCGACAGTTCACCTAGACTCTTCCCTAGACAGTTCTCCTAGACTCTTCCCTCGACAGTTCCCCTAGACTCTTCACTCGACAGTTCCCCTAGACTCTTCCCTAGACAGTTCCCCTAGACTCTTCCCTCGACAGTTCCCCTAGACTCTTCCCTAGACAGTTCCCCTAGACTCTTCCCTAGACAGTTCCCCTAGACTCTTCCCTAGACAGTTCCCCTATACTCTTCCCTAGACAGTTCCCCTAGACTCTTCCCTTGACAGTTCCCCTAGACTCTTCCCTCGACAGTTCCCCTAGACTCTTCCCTAGACAGTTCCCCTAGACTCTTCCCTAGACAGTTCCCCTAGACTCTTCCCTAGACAGTTCCCCTAGACTCTTCCCTCGACAGTTCCCCTAGACTAGGGGATTAGGGTGGACTAGGGGATATTGAAGTGGATTAGGGTTTTGCTAGGGTGTTGTAGATGGGGTGGTGGATGGGCGTAGGGTGATGTGGACGGGGGTGGTGGAGGGGCGTAGAGTGATGTGGACGGGGGTGGTGGAGGGGCGTAGAGTGTTGTGGACAGGGGTGGTGGAGGGGCGTAGGGTGATGTGGACGGGGGTGGTGGAGGGGCGTAGGGTGATGTGGACGGGGGTGGTGGAGGGGCATAGGGTGTTGTGGACGGGGGTGGTGGAGGGGCGTAGGGTGATGTGGACGGGGGTGGTGGAGGGGCGTAGAGTGTTGTGGACAGGGGTGGTGGAGGGGCGTAGGGTGATGTGGACGGGGTGGTGGAGGGGCGTAGAGTCTTGTGGACGGGGGTGGTGGAGGGGCGTAGGGTGATGTGGACGGGGATGGTGGAGGGGCGTAGGGTGTTGTGGACGGGGATGGTGGAGGGGCGTAGGGTGTTGTGGACGGGGGTGATGGAGGGGCGTAGGGTGATGTGGACGGGGATGGTGGAGGGGCGTAGGGTGTTGTGGACGGGGGTGATGGAGGGGCGTAGGGTGATGTGGACGGGGATGGTGGAGGGGCGTAGGGTGTTGTGGACGGGGATGGTGGAGGGGCGTAGGGTGTTGTGGACGGGGGTGATGGAGGGGCGTAGGGTGATGTGGACGGGGATGGTGGAGGGGCGTAGGGTGTTGTGGACGGGGGTGATGGAGGGGCGTAGGGTGATGTGGACGGGGATGGTGGAGGGGCGTAGGGTGTTGTGGACGGGGGTGGTGGAGGGGCGTAGGGTGTTGTGGACGGGGGTGATGGAGGGGCGTAGGGTGATGTGGACGGGGATGGTGGAGGGGCGTAGGGTGATGTGGACGGGGGTGGTGGAGGGGCGTAGGGTGATGTGGACGGGGGTGATGGAGGGGCGTAGGGTGATGTGGACGGGGATGGTGGAGGGGCGTAGGGTGTTGTGGACGGGGGTGATGGAGGGGCGTAGGGTGATGTGGACGGGGATGGTGGAGGGGCGTAGGGTGTTGTGGACGGGGGTGGTGGAGGGGCGTAGGGTGTTGTGGACGGGGGTGATGGAGGGGCGTAGGGTGATGTGGACGGGGATGGTGGAGGGGCGTAGGGTGTTGTGGACGGGGATGGTGGAGGGGCGTAGGGTGTTGTGGACGGGGGTGATGGAGGGGCGTAGGGTGATGTGGACGGGGATGGTGGAGGGGCGTAGGGTGTTGTGGACGGGGATGATGGAGGGGCGTAGGGTGTTGTGGACGGGGATGATGGAGGGGCGTAGGGTGATGTGGACGGGGATGGTGGAGGGGCGTAGGGTGTTGTGGACGGGGATGATGGAGGGGCGTAGGGTGTTGTGGACGGGGATGATGGAGGGGCGTAGGGTGATGTGGACGGGGGTGATGGAGGGGCGTAGGGTGTTGTGGACGGGGATGGTGGAGGGGCGTAGGGTGATGTGGACGGGGGTGGTGGAGGGGCGTAGGGTGATGTGGACGGGGATGGTGGAGGGGCGTAGGGTGTTGTGGACGGGGATGATGGAGGGGCGTAGGGTGTTGTGGACGGGGATGGTGGAGGGGCGTAGGGTGTTGTGGACGGGGGTGGTGGAGGGGCGTAGGGTGTTGTGGACGGGGATGATGGAGGGGCGTAGGGTGTTGTGGACGGGGGTGATGGAGGGGCGTAGGGTGTTGTGGACGGGGGTGATGGAGGGGCGTAGGGTGTTGTGGACGGGGATGATGGAGGGGCGTAGGGTGATGTGGACGGGGGTGATGGAGGGGCGTAGGGTGTTGTGGACGGGGATGGTGGAGGGGCGTAGGGTGATGTGGACGGGGGTGGTGGAGGGGCGTAGGGTGATGTGGACGGGGATGGTGGAGGGGCGTAGGGTGTTGTGGACGGGGATGATGGAGGGGCGTAGGGTGTTGTGGACGGGGATGGTGGAGGGGCGTAGGGTGTTGTGGACGGGGGTGGTGGAGGGGCGTAGGGTGTTGTGGACGGGGATGATGGAGGGGCGTAGGGTGTTGTGGACGGGGATGGTGGAGGGGCGTAGGGTGTTGTGGACGGGGGTGGTGGAGGGGCGTAGGGTGTTGTGGACGGGGGTGATGGAGGGGCGTAGGGTGTTGTGGACGGGGGTGGTGGAGGGGCGTAGGGTGTTGTGGACGGGGGTGATGGAGGGGCGTAGGGTGTTGTGGACGGGGGTGGTGGAGGGGCGTAGGGTGTTGTGGACGGGGATGATGGAGGGGCGTAGGGTGTTGTGGACGGGGATGGTGGAGGGGCGTAGGGTGTTGTGGACGGGGGTGGTGGAGGGGCGTAGGGTGTTGTGGACGGGGGTGATGGAGGGGCGTAGGGTGTTGTGGACGGGGGTGGTGGAGGGGCGTAGGGTGTTGTGGACGGGGGTGATGGAGGGGCGTAGGGTGATGTGGACGGGGTGGTGGAGGGGCGTAGGGTGTTGTGGACGGGGGTGGTGGAGGGGCGTAGGGTGATGTGGACGGGGGTGGTGGAGGGGCGTAGGGTGTTGTGGACGGGGGTGGTGGAGGGGCGTAGGGTGATGTGGACGGGGGTGGTGGAGGGGCGTAGGGTGTTGTGGACGGGGGTGGTGGAGGGGCGTAGGGTGATGTGGACGGGGGTGGTGGAGGGGCGTAGGGTGTTGTGGACGGGGGTGGTGGAGGGGCGTAGGGTGTTGTGGACGGGGGTGGTGGAGGGGCGTAGGGTGTTGTGGACGGGGGTGGTGGAGGGGCGTAGGGTGATGTGGACGGGGGTGGTGGAGGGGCGTAGGGTGTTGTGGACGGGGGTGGTGGAGGGGCGTAGGGTGATGTGGACGGGGGTGGTGGAGGGGCGTAGGGTGTTGTGGACGGGGGTGGTGGAGGGGCGTAAATCTGCAGTGAGACTGTGTCTGGTTTCCTAACAGCTCATCACTACAGCGTATGGTACTACAGATATCCTCTCTCTCTCCTTCCATCTCTCTCTCCTTCTCTCTCTCTCCCTCTCTCTCCCTCTCTCTCTCTCTCTCTCTCTCTCTCTCTCTCTCTCTCTCTCTCTCTCTCTCTCTCTCTCACTCTCTCTCTCCTTTTCTCTCTCCTTCTCTCTCTGCTTCTCTCTCTTTGTCTATCTCCCTCTCTCCTCTCTCTTCTCTCTCTCATTCTCTCTCTCTCTCTTTCCTTCTCTCTCTCATCCTCTCTCTCTCCTTCCTTCTCTCTCTCCTTCTCTCTCCCTCTCTCTCACTCTCTCTCTCTCTCTCTCTCTCTCTCTCTCTCTCTCTCTCTCTCTCTCTCTCTCTCTCTCTCTCTCTCTCTCTCTCTCTCTCTCTCTCTCTCTCTCTCTCTCTCTCTCTCTCTCTCCTTTTCTCTCTCCTTCTCTCTCTGCTTCTCTCTCTTTGTCTATCTCCCTCTCTCCTCTCTCTTCTCTCTCTCATTCTCTCTCTCTCTCTTTCCTTCTCTCTCTCATTCTCTCTCTCTCTTTCCTTCTGTCTCCCTCTCCTCTTCTCTCTCTCTCCTTCTCTCTCTTTGTCTCTCTGTTTGAGAATCTAGTAATCATCACGTGTTTTAGCACACAGACAGACACTACCACTGTGTGTCACTGATTTTCCAAAAGAGGAATCCTTCCATCTTCTCCTGGAGTATATTTATCTTGGCCTGTCTCTGTTTGTCCCTGTCTTCTCTGTCAAATAATCTCCAGTTCAAAACCATCGATGGCCTCCTCTCTTTTTCCTCAAGAGTTGGAGCTTCCACCTTTTCTTTTCTTCCAAAACGCCTTTAAACTCTGAGAGAAGAAATGATGGTTGTATTTACCTGGGTGTATGTTTCTGACACACACACACACACACACACACACACACACACACACACACACACACACACACACACACACACACACACACACACACACACACACACACACACACACACACACACACACACACACACACACACACACACACACACACACAATTCATGGTTCTGGCAGCTGAGAAGTGAAACAGTTACAGAGTTATAAGTGGAACATTCCACCAGCCTGAAGAAGCAGACACTGCCTGCCATGGATTATGCAATGTCAATTCTATTCAACACCACATTTTTGGATGAAATACTCGGCCTAATTGTGGCGTTTTCTCTGTGAAAAGAGATTGAAACTATGACACAGCAAAATAAATAAGGATACCAAATATAAGGATATCAGAGCCCTTTATACAGCACTAACACAAGGGATTTTATTATTTTATATGTGATCGTCATTATACAAGCATGTGGGTTGAATGTCACTTTGATGTTATGGGAGGAACAACGACTTCTCTTTGCAACAGTTTGTTCGCTAAGCTAACTATCTCCAGGGATATGAATGGGAACAGTAATTTATTGCTTCATGACGGCAGGGGCTTTGTCCTTAAGTATTATTTAATGTTCTTAACATAGAGAGATGACAGTTATTCAATTCTACTTCTTGAGGATTCAAGACACAATCAAATTAAATAATAATAAATATTTCAAAGTACTTGAGACTTTTTGTAAAAAAAAAAAAAGAATCGATATCAGCTGTCATTTTCTCTGCTTGGCTCTTGGTTAGTATTTTCCTGACTCAGAAGTTCTTTGCTTTTGTCCAAGTAGACTTACTTTGTAATGTATACACGTCATTTAGAGATGATTGTACAACGAGCCCAAAATAATTTGTCAGTCAGTGAGTACAACCTTCCTGTTTAGCTGAACGCTGAATGGTTGAATGGCAGGCTGAAGACACGCCCTACACACAGTAACTTCAAGGAAACAGCCAGGTTCTTTTCAACTTAATGGCATGTTTTGTGTTTTCAGTCAGAATGTCTGTCGTCTACTACACTGGCAGGCTTTAACCCTTGTGGGAATTTGCCTTCAGAAAGGATTCTTACCCCTTATTCAAAATGTTGTTGTGTTTCAACATGAATTCAAAATGGATTAAAAATATATAATTCTCACCTACACATAATACCCCATAATGACAATGTGAAAAAATGTTTTTAGAAATTTGTGCACATAAAAAAAAACTGAAATACAGAAATAGTATTCACATCCCTTTGCTTTGACACTCCAAATTGAGCTCAGGTGCGTCCAATTTCCTTTGATCATCCTTGAGTGTTTAGGGTCCCACAGTTGAGTGTGCATGTGTAACAGTATAGCTTCCGTCCCTCTCCTCGCCCCTACCTGGGCTCGAACCAGGGACCCTCTGCACACACACACAACAGTCACCCATGAAGCATTGTTACCCATCCCGCCACAAAAGCCACGGCCCTTGCAGAGCAAGGGGAACAACTACTTCAAGGTCTCAGAGCGAGTGCTAACGAGTGCTCACACCACCGCTAACTAGCTAGCCATTTCACATCGGTTACACATGTCAGAACAGAACCTATACCATGAAGTCCAAAGACCTGTCTATAGAGCTCCGAGACAAAATTGGGATGAGGCATATGTCTGGGGAAGGGTATAAAACAATTTCTAGAGTGTTCAAAGCACAGTGGTCTCCATTATTGGGGAATTGAAAAAAATGGAGCTAACCAAACACTGCCTAGAGCTGGCCGTCCAACCAAACTGAGCAACTGGGCAAGAAGGATCTTGGTCAGGGAGGTGAGCAAGAACCCAATGACAACTCTGACAGAACCACAGAGTTCCTTGGCTGAGATGGAAGAACCTGCCAGAAGGACAACAATCTCTACAGCACTTCACCAATCTGGGCTTTATGGGAGAGTGGCCAGACGGAAACTACTCCTGAGAAAGAGGCACATGACAGCACGCCTGGAGTTTACAAAAAGGCCCATGAGAGCACGCCTGGAGTTGACTTAAAGTCACATGACAGCACGCCTGGAGTTAACAAAAAGGCCCATGACAGCACGCCTGGAGTTGACTTAAAGTCACAGGACAGCATGCCTGGAGTTGACAAAAAGGCCCATGAGGGCACGCCTGGAGTTAACAAAAAGTCACATGACGGCATGCCTGGAGTTGACAAAAAGGCCCATGAGAGCACGCCTGGTGGTGACAGCATCATGCTATGGGGATGCTTTTCAGCGGCAGGGACAGGGAGACTGGTAAAGATAGAGGGAACACACCTACTAATTCCACATTTTATTTATTTAGACTATTTTATACATTGTAGAATAATAGTGAAGACATCAAAACGATGAAATAACACATATAGAATCATGTAGTAAGCAAAAAAGTGTTAAACAAATCAAAATATATTTGCCTTGATGACAGTATTGCACACTCTTGGCATTCTCTCTACCAGCTTCATGAGGTTGTTACATGGAATGCATTCCAATTAACAGGTGTGTCTTGTTAAAAGTTAATTTGTGGAATGTCTTTCCCTCTTAATGCGTTTGTGTTGTGACAAGGTAGAGGTGGTATACAGAAGATAGCCCTATTTGGTAAAAGACCAAGTCCATATTATGGCAAGAACATCTCAAATAAGCCAAGAAAAACGACAGTCCATCATTACTTTAAGACATGAAGGTCAGTCAATACGGAACATTTCTAGAACTTTGAAAGTTTCTTCAAGTGCAGTCGCAAAAACCATGAAACTGGCTCTCATGAGGTCTGCCACAGGAAAGGAAGACCCAGAGTTACCTCTGCTGCAGAGGATAAGTTCATTAGAGTTAACTGCACCTCAGATTGCAGACCAAATAAATGCTTCACAGAGTTCAAGTAACAGACACATTTCAACATCAACTGTTCAGAGGAGACTTCGTGACTCAGGCCTTCATGGTTGAATTGCTACAATGAAACTACCACTAAAAGGCACCAATAAGAAGAAGAGACTTGCTTGTGCCAAGAAACACGAGCAATGGACATTAGACCGGTGGAAATCTGTCCTTTGGTCTGATGAGTCCAAATTTGAGATTTTTGATTCCAACCGCTGTGTCTTTGTGAGACGCAGAGTCGGTGAACGGTGATCTCCGCATGTGTGGTTCTCACCGTGAAGCATGGAGGAGGAGGTGTGATGGTGTGGGGGTGCTTTGCTGGTGACACTGTAATTTATTTAGAATTCAAGGCACACTTAACCAGCTTGGCTACCACGCATTCTGCAGCGATACGCCATCCATCTGGTTTGCGCTTAGTGGAACTATCATCTGTTTTTCAACAGGACAATGACCCAACACACACTTCCAGGTTGCGTAAGGTTTATTTGGCCAAGAAAGAGAGTGATGGCGTGCTGCATCAGATGACCTGGCCTCCACAATCACCCGACATCAACCCAATTGAGATGGTTTGGGATGAGTTGGACCGCAGAGTGAAGTAAAAGCAGCCAACAAATGCTCAGCATATATGGGAACTCCTTCAAGACTGCTGTAAAAGCATTCCAGGTGAAGCTGGTTGAGAGAATGCCAAGACTGTTCAAAGCTGTCATCAAGGCAAAGGGTGGCTACTTTGAAGAATCTAAAATCTAAAATGTATTTTGATTTGTTTAAACCTATGATGTCATGTATAGCATGTTAATGTACAGCCACTGGATTCCAATGTAGGTGCTTATCAGTTCCCAAATCTGCCAGTTTCAACCTGTTAACAGGTACAAGTGTAAAGAGCTACGCCCATCATTTAAAAAAAGCTCATGCGATTGGTCGAGGAACATCTGCCATACGTCATGTTGACCCTGTTATCAAACAGTATACTAGATTCATTCAATGACTGTGTAGCCAGTTGTACAATAGCATTAATTGTTTTAATTATATTCCCTCAAGTTTAGTAAAGCCTGATTTGAGGTGAATGAGTGGTGGTTGAAGGTAACCTTTTATATTTCCAGCAGTCTAGTCAGTCTGTGTGCCTCTATAAGGGTTCAACCATTAAAATACTGTGCCAGCCAGCCAGCTAGACATCCTTAAAATCACCACCAAATGTAGGTGTGGTATCTTAAAAGCCTGTAGTCCTGTTTTTGACTCTGTCTTATCTTTTGGTGAATAATTATCTGCAACACATTTTTTCTTTCATCAGTCCAATTGAAAAGTTCAGTGAGGATTCACTAACTACATAGACGTTCTCAAGATTCAAAGGTTAGCATGTTAGAAACTGTAGAGGAAAACTATAGTAGAGTACATATAAACCTTGTACTGCAAATATGTTTACAGAATAAACAGAATACAGAATTGTTATGCGAGAGAGTGGGACAGAGAGACAGAGGATGACAGAGAGTCAGAGAGACAGAGAGATAGAAGAATTATCTATCCAAAATGGAGATGTATGGGTAAACCACTTCTCCAATCTTTTTGGCTCTATAACAAAGAATAAAGAACAAAAACATATACATGATCAAATACAAATCCTAGAATCAACTATTAAAGACTACCAGAACCCATTGGATTCTCCAATTACCTTGAATGAGTTACAGGACAAAATAAAAACCCTCAAACCCAAAAAGGCCTGTGGTGTTGATGGTATCCTTAATGAAATGATCAAATATACAGACAACAAATTCCAATTGGCTATACTAAAACTCTTTAACATCGTCCTTAGCTCTGGCATCTTCCCCAATATTTGGAACCAAGGACTGATCACCCCAATCCACAAAAGTGGAGACAAATTTGACCCCAATAACTACCGTGGAATATGCGTCAACAGTAACCTTGGGAAAATACTCTGCATTATCATTAACAGCAGACTCGTACATTTCCTCAATGAAAACAATGTACTGAGCAAATGTCAAATTGGCTTTTTACCAAATTACCGTACAACAGACCATGTATTCACCCTACACACCCTAATTGACAACCAAACAAACCAAAACAAAGGCAAAGTCTTCTCATGCTTTGTTGATTTCAAAAAAGCCTTCGACTCAATTTGGCATGAGGGTCTGCTATACAAATTGATGGAAAGTGGTGTTGGGGGTAAAACATACGACATCATAAAATCCATGTACACAAACAACAAGTGTGCGGTTAAAATTGGCAAAAAACACACACATTTCTTCACACAGGGTCGTGGGGTGAGACAGGGATGCAGCTTAAGCCCCACCCTCTTCAACATATATATCAACGAATTGGCGCGGGCACTAGAACAGTCTGCAGCACCCGGTCTCACCCTACTAGAATCCGAAGTCAAATGTCTACTGTTTGCTGATGATCTGGTGCTTCTGTCACCAACCAAGGAGGGCCTACAGCAGCACCTAGATCTTCTGCACAGATTCTGTCAGACCTGGGCCCTGACAGTAAATCTCAGTAAGACCAAAATAATGGTGTTCCAAAAAAGGTCCAGTCGCCAGGACCACAAATTCCATCTAGACACCGTTGCCCTAGAGCACACAAAAAACTATACATACCTCGGCCTAAACATCAGCACCACAGGTAGCTTCCACAGAGCTGTGAACGATCTGAGAGACAAGGCAAGAAGGGCATTCTATGCCATCAAAAGGAACATAAATTTCAACATACCAATTAGGATCTGGCTAAAAATACTTGAATCAGTCATAGAGCCCATTGAGAAATGGGCCGCCGTAGGCAGACATGGCTCTCAAGAGAAGACAGGCTAGTACAGAGCATCTTGACTGGCTGCATCACCGCCTGGTATGGCAACTGTTGGGCATCTGACCGTAAGGCAGTACAGAGGGTAGTGCGTATGGCCTAGTACATCACTGTGGCTGAACTCCCTGCCATCCAGGTGGTGTCAGAAGAAGGATGTAAAAAATGACAAAGACTCCAGCCACCCAAGTCAAATTAAAAACCAAATAGCTATGTGATCCTTGGTATGACAATCTTAAAACAATTCCATATGGCTGGCTGTCTCTCTCTCTCTCTCTCTCTCTCTCTCTCTCTCTCTCTCTCTCTCTCTCTCTCTCTCTCTCTCTCTCTCTCTCTCTCTCTCTCTCTCTCTCTCTCTCTCTCTCTCTCTCTCTCTCTCCCTCTCTCCCTCTCTCTCTCTCTCTCTCTCTCCCTCTCTCTCTCTCTCTCTCTCTCTCTCTCTCTCTCTCTCTCTCTCTCTCTCTCTCTCTCTCTCTCTCTCTCCCTCTCTCTCTGTCTGTCTCTCTAGCTCTCTCTCTCTCTCTCTAGCTCTCTCTCTCTCTCTCTCTCTCTCTCTGGGGATTCTGCTTCCCAGAGCTGCTGGTCTTCATTATCCTGTCAGAAGTGTGTGTGTGTGTGTGTGTGTGCCTGGCTTGAGGACCCAAGGGGAGAAGGATTCAGGGACGTCTACACAAACTGCTCAGTGTTATGAAGGGAAGTCAAGAACTCAAGTCCACACACTGAGTTGTGTACCTGGCAGGGAAAGTTCCTGAAGGAAAATGTGTGTAATCATGCTGTGGAATGCATCAAAGATTTGGCTATCAGCTTCTATGGCTTTCTGATAGGCCAGATACATACAGTATCTCCAATGTGAACAGTTTATTATTAATTATATTGAATTATATTCAAATATGGTTATACAGGACTAAAGAGGAAATAATATTACAAACGAAATTCAACAACAATGAGAATTTGAATGTCTTTTCCCAAAGCAATAATCTATTGTGTTATCCATCTAGAAGGATTGTGGGTGTATGAGAGGTAGCTTACAGTGCTGCTAAACAGCCAGTCTGCAAACTTTACAATGCTATTGGAGAAGTTAAAAGGCCATAGAGAGTAGATGTGATGGATGGGAAGGAACAGAGCAGGTCTGAGAGCCAGGGTCATCATGGTCAATTTCAATGTAATGTAATGTAATGTAATGTAATGTAATGTAATGTAATGTCTGTCTGTCTGTCTGTCTGTCTGTCTGTCTGTCTGTCTGTCTGTCTGTCTGTCTGTCTGTCTGTCTGTCTGTCTGTCTGTCTGTCTGTCTGTCTGTCTGTCTGTCTGTCTGTCTGTCTGTCTGTCTGTCTGTCTGTCTGCTCTGCTCTGCTCTCGTCTGCTCTCTCTCTCTCTCTCTCTCTCTCTCTCTCTCTCTCTCTCTCTCTCTCTCTCTCTCTCTCTCTCTCTCTCTCTCTCTCTCTCTCTCTCTCTCTCTCTCTCTCTCTCTCTCTCTCTCTCTCTCTCTCTCTCTCTCTCTCTCTCTCTCTCTCTCTCTCTCTCTCTCTCTCTCTCTCTCTCTCTCTCTCTCTCTCTCTCTCTCTCTCTCTCTCTCTGCATCCCAAATGACACCCTATTCCCTATGGGCCCTGGTCAAAAGTAGTGCAGTATATAGGGTTCCACTTGAAATGCAGCATGGGGGTCAGACTCAGTAATCTGTCTCAGTATCTGGTGAGGAGGTCGCTGTGAATGCCTTCTACTCTAGGTCTTATTCACCAGTCTATAAACCCCTAAGGAATGCCAAACTCTACCTACCTCAGAAGGAGAGTGTGAAAGGGCTGAGAGAGAGAGGGTATGTGTGTGTGAGAGACAGAGAAAGAAAGAGAGACAGAGTGCGTGTGTTTGTGCGTGTGTGCGTGGTCTCAGGCCATGTGTTGTTGATGAATTATGCAGCATGGTTCAGGCCCTCTTGACCTGCAGTTTCATGGAGTGAGTCCCATGGTCAGATTTAGATATCACTTAAGGCCTGGTTAGTGGCTATGAGAGCTACAGTAGCTAAACAACAGTAGCACTGACATTATGGCACTTTGCTTCGCAGTTTG
Organism: Salvelinus alpinus; assembly: GCF_045679555.1. Lineage (NCBI taxonomy): Eukaryota > Metazoa > Chordata > Actinopteri > Salmoniformes > Salmonidae > Salvelinus > Salvelinus alpinus. The sequence continues at coordinate 51,431,038 of NC_092097.1, forward strand.
TTGGCCCTTGGAACAATGTTATTTTATTAACAAGGTTTCAATGGCATGTCTTAGTATTTATTAGGCATCAACTCTTCCTGGGGTCCAAACAGGGTTAAAACAGTTACATCACAACAAAACACAACAACAGCCGACATCATACAAAACATTATTACATCATACAAGACATTATTACATCATACAAGACATTATTACATCATACAACACATTATTACATCATACAAGACATTCTTACATCATACAACACATTATTACGTCATTACTCTAATATTGCACATTTACAATATAAAATTACAATGTGTGTGTGTAGAGATGCATGTGTTAGAGTGTGTGTGTGTTTAGTCCACTTTGTGTCCTGACGTGTTGTTTTATTAGTGTTTTTGATCAGATTTTACTGTTCGCTTGAGTTACTTGATCTGGAACAGAGTTCCATGTAGTTATGACTCTATGTAGTACTGTATGTTTCCCATAGTCTGTTCTGGACTTGGGGACTGTGAAGAGACCCCTGGTGGCATGTCTTGTGGGGTATGTATGGATGTCTGAGCTGTCTGTGAGCTGTTTTAACAGACAGTTTGATGCTTTTTTGAAGGGCCAGCCGTGCTGCTCTGTTCTGGGCCAACTATAAACTCCTTATGTTTTACTTTGTGGCATTTGACCATATAACTGGGCAGTAGTCCAGGTGTGATAAAACTAAGGCCTGTAGGACTTGTTTAGTTGATTGTGATGTCAAGAAATCAGAGCAGCGGTTTATCGCGGACAGATTTCTCCCCATCTTAGCTACCATTGCATCAATATGTTTTGATCATGTCAGTTTACAATCCAGGATCACAGTTTAGTATCCTCAACTTGTTAAATTGCCACATTACTCACTACTGACATAAAAAAAACTATCGGCCTGTATCGAATCTCCCAATCTCCCAAAAACCTGTTGCACGGCAACTCACTGCCTTCCTGAAGACAAACAATGTATACGAAATGCTTCAGTCTGGTTTAATACCCCATCATAGCACTGAGACTGCACTTGTGAAGGTGGTAAATGACCTTTTAATGTCATCAGGCCGAGGCTCTGCATGTGTCCTCGTGCTCCTACACCTTAGTGCTGCTTTTGATACCATCGATCACCACATTCTTTTGGAGAGATTGGAAACCCAAATTGGTCTACACGGACAAGTTCTGGCCTGGTTTAGATCTTATCTGTCGGAAAGATATCAGTTATCAATATGAATTACATGAATTACATCTTCAACTAAGGGCAACCATGGCATTCATCCATGTATACGGGTACGAGTCTAGCTACATTTTCATATATTATACGTTTCTAATTTTGTCAGAAAGTCATTTTCATTGCAAAGTGGCTGGCTTGCTAGCTAATGTCACGTGTATGAGCTGTGTAGTAATATAATTTGTATCTCAGAGCCATTTGCATTACTAGTTATAGCCTAATGTTAGCTAGCTAGCTAACATTGAACCTAGTTGGTTAGCTTTAGCTACCTGCAGATTCATGCATGGTGCATTTTAGTATGGGTTGGGATTATGGGTCTAAACAAAAGACTCTACTATGCAAGTAACCATTTCACTGTACCGTTTACACCTTCTGTATGGTGTGCATGGAGATTTCCGAGTTCCCAATTGTTTTGAACGTGGCATTAGAGTTTGGATTATGGTTCATTATTTAGCTAGCTAGCTACATGTCTAAACAAAAGACTCCACTATGCAAGTAACCATTTCACTGTACCATTTACACCTTCTATATCCTGTGCATGTGACAAATAAACTTTGATTTTATTTGAAATAGTGTGTGTTTACCAGAGACGTTAATGTGAAGAACAACATGACCTGCACCAAAGTCAGATTAGAATATAGGCCAAGGACTAGACTACTACTACTTTTTCATACTACTTTCCCCACTTTTAATCTCAATATTTGTTTGTTTACTACACTACCCTACTGTTAATTTAGCAGATGACCTCACACGTGAATCCTTAAGGAGATGGGTGGGGCTAAGGTAGACAAAGAAGAGCTCTCCAGTAGGTGTACCAAAATATCCGCCGGCCATTTTCTCAAAAGTGGGTTTACAAGTCTATCAACTTTCAAAGCAGATATACTTTCCCATTGTTCTTCAACTGCAGTGTATGATATACCATTTTCATTTTCTATACCACTTTTATCCAATGTAAAAAACACTATTTCAAATTTTGCTACATAGGACCGAATCAAGGTGGTGGGTCACATATGTCACGAACACGACAGTGTCGGTTGTTTGGCTCTATGACATCCACAAGCTTTATGGCAGTCGTCTGAACACTCTGTCGCCGAAGTCTTCTCACAAAACCGACTGTCCAGACTGAACCGGTAGAGCTACAAACTAATATGTCACCAATATATATCGAAAGGGAAAACTCTCACAAACTCAAAGGTGTCGGTAGTTCTTCTCTAGGACGCACACAAGCTTCAGAGGAGTCATCTGACGGTAACCCAGTAGCAGGCTGTAAAAATAGCAAGTGATGCATAAGGTGTAAAAATTATTAAAGATGTGATCAATACACATAGATTATTTATTTCCTGTATTCTTTGTAGTAACCCTGGTAGGTTGACTGATTACCTGAATCAGATTGCAGGCACTGGTTACAGTTTGAAGCTTTTTCTTGAGTGAACCAGTCAATATTTTGGTCACCCAGAAAATATACCTCTCTGTTAATATCACACACGTTACCAAGCGTTCACACATATTACCCGGATACTGACTTAGCACTTGGTGTTCTATAGCAGCTTCCCACAAGAACAGGCTTATAATAGGTCCAATTGTATACACACAAAACTATTCAATTAAATGGGTGAACGTACAGTAGTATGGCATTGAGTGGCAGTATTGTCTTGAGGGACTTTTAATGTTTAAATGTTTCCTGGACTAAAGCACCCTTTTAATTGAGACTCTGTCCTGGAAACTGCCCCCTAAATCTGTGGATCCAGAAACTTCAAGTGCCTGATTTCAGTGAGGAGTAATGCAGGTCAGAGTGGTCCTCAGCTGGGCTGGGCCTGGGACAGTCTCCCTCTCCTTCGCTTCCAGACTACTTCTGCTACAGTATGTTACAGAATAACACCAATCTGAGTGAGATGGCTGAATGGCAGCGCAGACAGGAGGCATTCAGTCAGTCAGTCTGGCACCTCAGGTATTTCATATAGTTACTTACAGGAGCCCAATCCTGGAATTCTACCCCCCTCTTCTCCCTACCTTCCACCCTCCAACCTCGCCTCCCTACACCCCTACCCATCACCCCATCATTGCCCAAACCGTCGCAAACCTCCATTTCTCCATTCCTCATCAATGCCCCTTTTTGAGTTGAAATCTTGTTGACGATGGCCAACATCCAACAGCAGTGGAAGAAGGAGAGGGTGGCAGAGAGGGAGAAAGGCGGGAGGGAGGTAAAAAAAAGCCTGCTTGCTTCCATTTGTGGCAACCCAAGGTGATTCCAGTGGTGTTTCTGGGTATGTGAGAGTGAGTGTTCTGACTTTGTGCTCTCCGTCCTGCTACCTTGCTCGTACAATGGAGCTCTGTATGACCTAGTGGGGAATGCAGTGAGATGGCAGGGCAGTGGGGAGGGAGGGAGGGAAGGTGGTAGGTAAGGGGGCAGGGGGTAATGTTGGGGTGGGGTATGAAGACTAAGAACTGGAGGGAGGGAGGTGAGGTAAGGTAAGGGGGCAATGGGTAAGGGTGGGGTATGTAGGTATGAGAACTAGGAGGTATAGGTGGAGGGAAGGGGTAAAGGTGAGGTATGTAGGTATGAGAACTAGGAGGTATAGGGGGAGGGAGGGGGTAAGGGTGGGGTATGTACTGTAGGCATGAGAACTAGAAAGTATAGGGGGAGGGAGGGGGTAAGGGTGGGGTACGTAGCTTTGCGCAATGGGAGGTAGGGAAAGAGGTAAGGGTGGGAGGGAGGGATAGAGTTAGAGAGGACGGGGGAAAGAGGCAAGCAGGTCTTTCATTGACTCCAATGTGTGAGGAGAGGAGGCTCCCGTGGTCTAGAGGGTGACTGGGTCTCTGTGAGGCAACCTGCCCAGCCAGGAGAGAGCAGAGGGGGGACAGAGAGGGGACTGAAGGTGGACTGAGAGGGGACTGAGAGGGGAGTGGAGGGCATTACAGGCTGGGAAAGACATGGCAGTGTGGGGCTGAAACATGGAGGTGTTGTAAAACATGATAGTGTGATTTCTGTTGGGGTAGCTATGATTGTGAACTGTTGGAAGATAAAACCATGGCTGCTGGGTTGTAGACTGAATCGTGCTTATGTTCACTGATGCCACAGGACTTTTGTGCCACTGCTGTTACTGTGTTTTAGGGTGGTACGGTCTGCCCAACTCATCAACGCGGGCACACTGCCTGCAGCCCCTGATGTCACAGGAAGGCCAAAAAGATAATCAAGAACATCAACCACCCGAGCCACGGCCTGTTCACCCCGTTATCATCCAGAAGGCGAGGTCAGTACAGGTGAATCGAAGCTGGGACCGACAGACTTAAAAACAGCTTCTATCTCAAGGCCATCAAACTGTTAAATAGCCATCACTAGCTGGCTACCACCCGGCTACTCAACCCTGCACCTTAGAGGCTGCTGCCCTGTATACATAGACCTGGAATCACTGGGCACTTTAATAATGTTTACATACTGCTTTAATCAAAGCGTAGTATCGTATTCTATTCAATGTATTTTGTCAATACCACTCCGACATTGCTCGTCCTAATATTGATATATTTCTTAATTCCATTCTTTTACTTTTAGATTTGTGTGTATTGTTGTGAATTGTTAGATACTACTGCACTGTTGGAGCTAGAAACACAAGCATTTCGCTACACCCGCAAAAACATCTGCTAAATATGTGTATTTGACCAATCAAATTTGATTTAATTAGATTTTACACATCGTCGTCCTCCTTTAGTCTAAGTCACCAGCAGGGTTGAGGTAAATTCAGTTCTCAGTTCACCCAATTCAGGAAGTGAATTGAAATTCCATTCACCTTGATAATTAGCCGAAAATGTAAGTGTAGAGCTGGAACAAAAGCCTGCACACTGAGCAGTTGGTTGACAACCCCTGTTGTTTCCCTAACTCTTGTTTGAATGTGAGCTAGAACCTTACTACCCCTTACTAACCTTACTACTACTGCCGAGATTACAGAGCTCTGGTGCGGTGGAATCCCCCTGCAGAACATGCACATGTTTCCCTGAAAAATACTGCCTGCTGAACCATCCACATCGTTATACTTCTTAGTGATTTACTTGATTCAGGGCCTTCAGAAAGTCTTCACACCCCTTTACTTTTTCCACATTTTGTTGATTAACAAAGTGGAAGTAAAATTGATTTAATTGTCATTTTCTGTCAACGATCTACACAAAATACTCTATCAAAGTATGAAAAATAAAACACTACTATACTGTATATTAATTAGATAAGTATTCAACCCCTTGAGTCAATACATGTTAGAATTACGTTTGCCAGCGATTACAGCTGTGAGTCTTTCAGGGTAAGTAACTAAGAGTTTTCCACACCTGGATTGTGCAACATTTTCCCATTATTCTTTTCAAAATTCTTCAACCTCTGTCAAATGGGTTTTGAGCATTGCTAAACAACAATTTTCAGGTCTTTCCATAGATTTTCAAGTAGATCCAAGTCAAAACTGTAACTAGAACTCTCAGAAACATTCACTGTCTTCTTGGTAAACAACTACAGTGTAGATTTGGCCTTGTGTTTTAGGTTATTGTCCTGCTGAAAGGTGAATTCATCTCATGACTGGTGGAAAGCAGACTGAACCAAATTTTCCTCTAGGATTTTGCCTGTGCTTTTCTCCATTCTGTTTCTTTTTTATCGTGAAAAACTCCCCCGTTTTTAATGATTACAAGCATACCCATAACATGATGAAGCTACCTGTAACGACTGTCTTCGGGTGAAAGAGACGAGGACCAAGATGCAGTGTGAATATCATCCATATTTAATGGGAAATACTTAAACACCGAACAAAACAACAAACCGACAAAAAGGAACGAAGACGATACAGTCCCGTAACGTGAACACTAAACACTGGTACACTGAAACAGGAACAATCACCCACAAACCAACAGTGAAAACAGGCTACTTTAATATGGTTCCCAATCAGAGACAACGTAAAACACATTTACATTTAAGTCATTTAGCAGACGCTCTTATCCAGAGCGACTTACAAATTGGTGAATTCACCTTATGATATCCTGCCTCTGATTGAGAACCATATCAGGCCAATTAGACAAACCTAAACAAAGAAACACATAACATAGACTACACCCACCCAGCTCACGCCCTAACCAACTAAACAAAGACTAAACAAAGGAAATAAGGTCAGGAACGTGACACTACCACTATGCTTGAAAATATGGAGAGTGGTACTCAGTAATGTGTTGTATTGGATTTGCCAAAAACATAACATTTTGTATTAAAAAGTGAATTGCTCTGCCACATTTTTTAAAGAAGTACTTTAGTGCCTTGTTGGAAACAGGATGCATGTTTTAGAGTATTTTTATTCTGTACAGGCGTCCGTCTTTCACTCTGTCAATTAGGATAGTATTGTGGAGTAACTACAATGTTGATCCATCCTCAGTCTTCTCCTATCACAGCAACTAAACTCTGTAACTGTTTTAATGTCACCATTGGCCTCATGCTGAAATCCCTCGGCGGTTTTCTTCCTCTCCGGCAACTGAGCTAGGAAGGACGCCTGTATCTTTGTAGTGACTGGGTTTATTGATACACCATCCAACGCCTAATTAATAACTTCACCATGCTCAAAGGGAAATTCAACGTCTGCTTTTATAAAACCTATCTACCAATAGGTTCCCTTCTTTGCGAGGCATTGAAAAACCTCCCTGGTCTTTGTGGTTGAAATTCACTGCTCGTCTGAGGGACATTACAGACAATTGTATATGTCGGGTACAGAGATAAGGTAGTCATTCAAAAATCATGTTAAACGCTATTATTGCACACAGAGTGAGTCCATGCAACAAATTATCAAATCTAATCTAAATGTATTTGTCACATGCCCCGAATACAACATGTGTAGACCTTACAGTGAAATGCTTACTTACAAGTCCTTAACCAACAATCCAATTCAAGAAAGAGTTAAGAAAATATTTAACCCAATAAAAGTAACACAATACAATAACAATAACGAGGCTTATACAGGGGGTACTGGTACCGAGTCAATGTGCGGGGGTACTAGAATAAAGACCTTCTCCATTCCTGCCATTATTGAAAGAGATCGTGATACCTCACATCTCAAAATAGGGCTACTTTAATGTTAGATCCCTCACTTCCAAGGCAGTTATAGTCAATGAACTAATCACTGATCATAATCTTGATGTGATTGGCCTGACTGAAACATGGCTTAAGCCTGATGAATTTACTGGGTTAAATGAGGCCTCACCTCCTGATTCCACTAGTGACCATATCCCCCGCGCATCCCGCAAAGGCGGAGCTGTTGCTAACATTTAGGATAGCAAATTTCAATTCACACAAAAAAAACAGACGTTTTCGTCTTTTGAGCTTCTAGTCATGAAATCTATGCAGCCTACTCAATCACTTTTTATAGCTACTGTTTACATGCCTCCTGGGCTATATACAACATTCATCACTGAGTTCCCTGAATTCCTATCGGACCTTGTAGTCATAGCAGATAATATTCAAATTTTTGGTGACTTTAATATTCACATGGAAAAGTCCACAGACCCACTCCAAAAGGCTTTCGGGAGCCATCATCGACTCAGTGGGTTTTGTCCAACATGTCTCCGGACCTACTCACTGCCACAGTCATACTCTGGACCTAGTTTTGTCCCATGGAATAAATGTTGTGGATCTTAATGTTTTTCCTCATAATCCTGGACTATCGGACCACCATTTTATTACGTTTGCAATCGCAACAAATAATCTGCTCAGACCCCAACCAAGGAGCATCAAAAGTCGTGCTATAAATTCTCAGACAACCCAAAGATTCCTTGATGCCCTTCCAGACTCTCTCTGCCTACCCAAGGACATCAGAGGACAAAAATCAGTTAACCACCTAACTGAGGAACTCAATTTAACCTTGCGCAATACCCTAGATGCAGTTGTACGCCTAAAAACTAAAAACATTTGTCATAAGAAACTAGCTCCCTGGTAAACAGAAAATACCCGAGGTCGGAAGCAAGCTTCCAGAAAATTGGAATGGAAATGGTGCCACACCAAACTGGAAGTCTTCTGACTAGCATGGAAAGACAGTACCGTGCAGTATCGAAGACCCCTCACTGCTGCTCGATCATCCTATTTTTCCAACTTAACTGAGGAAAATAAGAACAATCCAACATTTATTTTTGATACTGTCGCAAAGCTAACTTAAAAGCAGCATTCCCCAAGAGAGGATAGCTTTCACTTCAGCTGTAATAAATTCATGAACTTCTTTGAGGAAAAGATCATGATCATTAGAAAGCAAATTACGGACTCCTCTTTGAATCTGCGTATTCCTCCAAAGCTCAGTTGTCTTGAGTCTGCACAACCCTGCCAGGACCTAGGATCAAGGGAGACACTCAATTGTCATTTCTCTGTAACTTTCACTGCTATGCGGATGACACACAGCTGTACATTTCGATGAAACATGGTGAAGCCCCAAAATTACCCTCGCTGGAAGCCTGTGTTTCAGGCATAAGGAAGTGGATGGCTGCAAACTTTCTACTTTTAAACTTGTTCTAGGTCCCAAGAAACAAAGAGATCTTCTGTTGAATCTGACAATTAATCTTGATGGTTGTGCAGTCGTCTCAAATAAAACTGTGAAGGACCTCGGCGTTACTCTGGACCCTGATCTCTCTTTTGACGAACATATCAAGACTGTTTTTTCCATCCATTTTTCCATCATTGCAAAAATCTGAGATTTTCTGTCCAACAATGATGCAGAAAAATGAATCCATGCTTTTGTTTCTTCTAGGTTAGACTACTGCAATGCTCTACTTTCCGGCTACCCGGATAAAGCACTAAATAAACTTCAGTTAGTGCTAAATACGGCTGCTAGAATCCTGAAATTTGATCATATTACTCCAGTGCTAGCCTCCCTACACTGGCTTCCTGTTAAGGCAAGGGCTGATTTCAAGGTTTTACTGCTAACCTACAAAGCATTACATGGGCTTGCTCCTACCTATTTTTCCGATTTGGTCCTGCCATACATACCTACACGTACGCTACGGTCACAAGACGCAGGCCTCCTAACTGTCCCTAGAATTTCTAAGCAAAAACAGCTGGAGGCAGGGTTTCTCCTATAGAGCTCCATTTTTATGGAATGGTCTGCCTACCCATGTGAGAGACGCAGACTAGGTCTCAAACTTTAAGTCTTTTTTGACTAATCATCTCTTCACTAGGTCCTATGATTGACTGTAGTCTGGCCCAGGAGTGTGAAGGTGAACGGAAAGGCACTGGAGCAACGAACCACCTTTGCTGTCTCTCCCCTCTCTCCACTGGGATTCTCTGCCTCTAACCCTATTACAGGGGCTGAGTCACTGGCTTACTGGTGCTCTTCCATGCCGTCCCTAGGAGGGATGCGTCACTTGAGTGGGTTGAGTCACTGACGTGGTCTTCCTGTCTGGGTTGGCACTCCCCCTTGGGTTGTGCCGTGGCGGAGATCTTTGTGGGCTATACTCGGCCTTGTCTCAGGATGGTAAGTTGGTGGTTGAAGATATCCCTCTAGTGGTGTGGGGGCTGTGCTTTGGCAAAGTGGGTGGGGTTATATCCTGCCGGTTTGGCCTGGTCCGGGGGTATAATCGGATGGGGCCACAGTGTCTCCTAACCCCTCCTGTCTCAGCCTCCAGTATTTATGCTGCAGTAGTTTTTGTGTCGGGGGGCTAGGGTCAGTCTGTTATATCTGGAGTATTTCTCCTGTCTTATCCGGTGTCCTGTGTGAATTTAAGTATGCTCTCTTTAATTCTCAATTTCTCTCTTTCTTTCTTTCTCTCTCTCTCTGAGGACCTGAGCCCTAGGACCATGCCTCAGCACTACCTGGCATGATGACTCCTTGTTGTCTCCAGTCCACCTGGCTGTGCTGCTGCTCCAGTTTCAACTGTTCTGCCTGCGGCTCTGGAACCCTGACCTGTTCACTGTGATTACTATTATTTGACCATGCAGGTCATTTATGAACATTTGAACATCTTGGCCATGTTCTGTTATAATCTCCACCCGGCACAGCCAGAAGAGGACTGGCCACCCCTCATAGCCTGGTTTCTCTCTAGGTTTCTTCCTAGGTTTAGGCCTTTCTAGGGTGTTTTTCCTAGCCACCTTGCTTCTACACCTGTATTGCTTGCTGTTTGGGGTTTTAGGCTGGGTTTCTGTACAGCACTTTGATATATCAGCTGATTTAAGAAGGGCTATATCAATACATTTTATTTTATTTTATTTGTACATGTAGGTAGGGGTAAAGTGATTACGCATTGATAATAAACAGAAAGTAGCAGCAGTGTTAAAACAAAATGTAAATAGTCCGGGTCGCCATTTGTTTTGCAGTCTTATGGCTTGGGGGTAGAAGCTTTTAGGGAGCCTTTTCGATCTAGACTGGGCGCTCCGGTACCACTTGAAGTTCAGTTGCAGAGAGAACAGTCTATGACATGTGTTACTGGAGTCTTTGAAAATGTTTAGGCCTTCCTCTGACACCGCCTAGTATATAAGTCCTGGATGGCAGGAAGCTTGGCTCCAGTTATGTACTGGGCTGTAGGCACTACGCTTTGTAGTGCCTTACGGTAGGAGGCCGAGCAGTTTCAATACCAGGCGGTGATGCAACCGGTCAGAATGCTCTCGATGATGCAGCTGTAGAACTTTTTGAGGATTTGGGGACCCATTCCAAATCTTTTCAGTCTCCTGAGGGGGTAAAGGCTTGGTCGTGCCCTCTTCACGACTGTCTTGGTGTGTTTGGCCCATGATATTTTGTTGGTGATGTGGACACCAAGGAACTAGAAACTCTCTTCCCGCTCCACTGCAGCCTCGTTGATGTTAATGGGGGCGTGTTTGGCCCTCATTTCCTGTAGTCCACGATCATATCCTTTGTCTTGCTGACGTTGAGGGAGAGGTTGTGGTCTTTACACAACACAGTCAGGTCTCTGACCTCCTCCCTATAGGCTGTCTCATCGTTGTTAGTGATCAGGCCTAACACTGTTGTGTCGTCAGCAAATTTAATGATGGTGTTGGAGTCGTGCTTGGCTACGCTGCTGTGGGTGAAGAGGGAGTACAGGAGGGGACTAAGCACGCACCCCTGAGGGTTCCCCGTGTTGAGGATCAGCGTGGCAGATGTGTTGTTACCTACCCTTATCACCTGGGGTGTGGTAAGGGTAGGCAAGTCCAGCATCCAGTTGCAGATGGAGGTGTTTAGTCCCAGGGTCCTTAGCTTAGTGATAAGCTGTGTGGGCACTATAGTGTTCAACGCTGGGCTGTAGTCAATGAACAGCATTCTCACATTGGTGTTCCTTTTGTCCAGGTGGGAAAGGGCAGCGTGGAGTGCGATTGAGATTGTGTCATCTGTGTATCTGTTGGGGCGGTATGTGAATTGGAATGGGTCTAGGGTTTTTGGGATAATGGTATTGATGTGAGCCATGACCAGCCTTTCAAAGAACTTCAAGGCTACCGCCATGAGTGCTATGTGGCGGTAGTCATTTAGGCAGGTTACCCTCGCTTTCTTAGGCACAGGGACTATGGTGGTCTGCTTGAAACATGTAGATTTTACAGACTCGGTCAGGGAGAGGTTGAAATTGTCAGTGAAGACACTTGCCAGTTGGTCCACGCATGCTCTGAGTACACGTCCTGGTTATCAGTCTGGCCCTGCAGCCTTGTGAATGTTGACATGCTTTAAGGTCTTGGTCACATCGACTACGGAGAGCGTGATCACACAGTCATCCAGATAAGCTGGTGCTCTCATGCATGCTTCAGTGTTACTTGCCTCGAAGCAAGCATAAAAGGAATTTAGCCCATCTGGTAGGCTCGTGTCGCTGGGCAGCTCGTGGCTGTGTTTCCCTTTGTAGTCCGCAATAGTTTGCAAGCCCTGCCACATCCGACTAGGGTCAGAGCCGGTGTAGTAGGATTCAATCTTAGTCCTGTATTGATGCTTTGCCTGTTTGATGGTTCATCTGAGGGCATAGCAGGATTTCTTATAAGCGTCCGGATTAGTGTCCCACTCCTTGAAAGCGGCAGCTCTAACCTTTAGCTCGGTCTGGATGTCTGCTGTAACCCATGACTTCTGGTTGGGATACGTACGTACAGTCACTGTGGAGACGACGTCGTCGATGCACTTAATGATGAAGCCAGTGACTGATGTGGTGTACTCCTCAATGCCATTGGATGAATCCCCCGTAGCATGTTGGCTGGACTACATTGGTGATTTCACACCTTCCCTGAGATCTCAAGCCAACTGTAACTCAGATTTACAGTATCTTGTTGGCTTTGAGTGGTGTGTGTTGTTGTGGGGAAGGTTGTGAGTTCATGCTCCAGACAGGGCAGAACTGAATAAACTCTGTTCATTAGTTGGCCTAGCGGGCAGTCTAAGCATCTGACTGCAGTTGATGAGGTAAGTATTTAGTAGCACTGCACAATGAGACAGGAAATCAGTTCACTGCGACAGCAGGGAGAGGTAGAAACAGACAAAATAGCAGCGTTTTAGAGGATACATATTATTCACTCAGATATGAAGATAACTCAAACATGCTGAAGTGATTTCAGAAATAATGATGAATTGTTTATCTTTAAAAAAAAAAGTGAGAAAAGTACAGTGGTCTTGAGCGTGAGAGGTCTTGAAAGTGAGGGGGGAAAGGACATGCCTGTGTGTGTGTGTGCGTGTGTGTGTGTGTGTGTGATTTATATGAGAGTGTGAACTTACCCTACCAAACAAACACATTATGAATTCTCCACATCTGTGTGTTTGTGACGTCGCCCCCTTGTGGAAGGAATGCACTACACATAACACTCTTCTCTTACTGGCTGACAAAGCTCCACACAACCTTGTCAGCAAAACAGGCCAAATCCTCTAAAGCGCCTTAACAATGGACAATTAAACAAAAAATAACAGGAATTAAGGACATTTCAGCAAAACTCCAGACATTATACCAGACTTCCTTTGCTGTTATTAGTTAGCTGTTTGTTTGTAATGGACTCGTGAAGGCTTACCATTGGCTACAAGGAGAGTCCTAAGGCTTGACGTGTCTTTCAATTGTCCTTCAGACCTCATAGACCTGGCTGTAACATAACCCACTTTTCACACACCTTGTAACATTGACAGAACACACGTTGAAGACCTGCTATTACTTGTCTTTCTGTGGTGTTGCTGACTGACCAAAAGCATTGCTACTAAAAAGGTTCATTGAGTCTCAGCAGAATCCTATGGGTCTGGTTAAAGTCCTACTTATGAGCCGTTTGCTCTGTGTGTATGTGCGTGTGTGTGTGTGTGTGTGTGTGTGTGTGTGCGTGTGTGTGTGTGTGACCCAGTCTAATGAAGGAAGTGTGAATATAAAATGAGAGGAAAGTAAAACGTGCAGTATGACGTTAAGACTAGAATAAGTGTTTACGCAGTAGCCTACATCAATGCCTAACACATATCTGAGGTTGGAAAAGGTAGGCTGGAAATGGTAAGGGGACTACTGTAAAGAACAGAGTACACTACAGTTGTGTATTGTATCACCTGCATGTTTTAAAATTACGTCCCATTTCAACAGAATTAGCATCAGTTTGAGTTTGGATGGTAACAGGTAGTAAAACGCCAGACAGTGAATACAGCCAGTCAGCCAGACAGCCAGTTAGTCAGTCAGCTAGTCAGTCAGTCAGTCAGTCAGAATGAGTCTGTCAGTCAGTTAGTCAGTCAGTAAGCAGCCAGTCAATCAATCAATCAGTCAGTCAGTCAGTCAGCCAGAATGAGGCTGTCGGCCAGTCAGTCAGTCAGTCAGTCAGTAAACAGTCAGTCAGTCAGCCAGAATGAGGCTGTCAGCCAGTCAGTCAGTCAGTAAACAGTCAGTCAGTCAGTTAGTCAGTCAGAGTGAGGCTCTGAGAGCCAATAAGCAGTAATTGGTGTAACACAGTGCTGTTAGTCTGTGAGTTAGAGGCAAGCATTTTTAGGCTATAACATTAGGTGCAGTCTAATTGACAACACATCTGTGGTTCTCTGTCAGTCATATCAGCATTAAATCTGTTTTTATGGAGTGTGTGGGCGTGCGAGCGCCGTGCACAAGCGTATGTGTGTGCACAATGATGTGTATATGTGTGTATTAGCCGTACTGTGGTATAGTGATGCACCGACATCACATCTATCATCTAGGTATCTTTCCTCTCCTCCCTTGGGCCACACCTAAAACAATTAGACTTCATTGAAGTGGCAGTATTCCAGTCTGGGAGTAAGATACTATGGATGGCTATCTTTTACCAGTCTTCCAGAGAGAGAGACTTCTACCAGATAATTCCCTGTCTAGGAATATGTAGTCCAGGGTAAATCCGCTCACTCATACAATCCGTTTCCAGTCAGGTCAGAGTTCACCGACACATGGCTTAAAGCTGTCTCTGTATCGAAAAGCAATGTGCTGAATAAGATGTTATTACTGATATAGAAACTAGGGCAGATTAAATGGTTTGTAGCTACAGTATAGCTCTTGGGAGTTTTAAACACCAGATAGTTATTTTTGTAATAATCACACATATTAATTTCATTATTTTTTGGACCCGGAGTGATCTTTAAGTCAACTTTAATTTACACCAAAGGAACAACAATTATTTACTTTTATAGGGAACCTAACATTTTCACTGGACACTAATAACAGGCCATTCTGAAATATAATTATGAAGAAACCAATAGAGAAAACAATGGTGGATCTGTCTCACTAACGCAGCCTGGGTTTTTAGAATGGTTGGGATATTTGTAGAGAGAGAGAGAGAGATGTGTTTAAAACGCTAGCCAAACATTTGCTATACTGGATCAACTGTTAGAGGAACAAACACAGCATCCAGGACAGGCAAGCCACAGATCCCACACAGTCAGGCAGTCACAACCAGGGACATGTGGCAGGAGAAAAGGAGGTTGTCTTGTCTCATTCTTCCGGCCTCTAGCCTAGAGAGTTTACCTGTGGAAGCAGCACAGGCAGAGTAGTAGTAGTGCTTTAACTAACGTCAGCTATGTGGATGTGTCTCTAGACTCTAGAGAGTTTACCTGTGGAAGCAGCACAGGCAGAGTAGTAGTAGTGCTTTAACTAACTTCAGCTATGTGGATGCGTCTCTAGACTCTAGAGCAGGGGTGTCAAACTCATCTTGCCCTGGGGGCCGCATTCGGTCTTCAGTGAGGTCCGGAGGGCCGCATTGAAAATTTGTTGCATTTCCTCTACATCAAAATTGGAAACTGAATTGTTCTCTATCCATCGTTCTGGGAATTTTCTATGTCTAGCTTTCATTCTGGTGATTATTAGCGAGCTGGGCACAATCTACAAATTGTTTGTTTCAATTTGATTTGAGTCATTTTAAAGTATACTGAGTTCATTTTATTTTTTACTCAAACCACACGCGGGCCTGATTGGACAATTCGTTAATCTTATCTCTTCTCAGTTGTCCTTGCAAGCCGTCATATTTTTCGCTGTGATGAGTCTCGTAGTGGCGTCGAATATTATATTCCTTCAATACCGAAACTTGTTGCAAACACACCAAGCACGAAGGTTTTCCGTGCATCTCTGTAAATAAATAGGACGTGGTCCATTTTTCTTTGAAAATTCTACACTCCTTATCTACTTTTCTCCGTTTGGATAACGACATTTTGGCTAATGAGGGTGTAGCGGAGAGGTAGAGACCAAGGTATTAACAACGTCGTAACAAGCAGCAGATGGCGCATTGATACCGTCTGCTGTTTTCAGTCTGTCTCAGTGATGCGGCTTGTCTTCTACTCTGATGGAAAGAGTGCGCCCCTTAGCGGATAATCCATGAATTGCAGCGAATTAAAAATATTAATTCCATGTCTTTTATGCATTTTTTCCACTTTCAAATTATCCTGCGGGCCTGATCGAACCTCCTTGGGGGCCGGTTCCGGCCCGCGGGCCGTATGTTTGACACCCCTGCTCTAGAGAGACACAGGGGTGGAACTTTAAAAGTGGAGATAAAAACAAGAATAATTACAAAAAAATCCTTGACAGGATCGGTGTCCCCCCAACGGGACGGTTAAGCTAACGTAGGCTAATGTGATTAGCATGAGGTTGTAAGTAACATGAAAATGTTTTTTCTTAGTTTGAAAAAGTAAGAAAAAAATGTATGCTCTGGATAAAACCGTCTGCTAAAAGGATTTAAATGAATGTGTTATTTAATACGTTTCTATAGGCTATAGTAGTAAAGGCCAAATTCTATATTTTATGAAAAAAACATATATGTAATTTTTTTAAACCTAAAGGGATCCTAAAATTCTAAATCAAATGACTAAATGATCCATGGTATGACCATTTTAAAACAATTCCATATGTTAGCTTAGTACTCCCCTTTTAGAGGCTAAAACATCTACATTATTAGTATTTTTTAAAGAAGAAACAACACAATGATACTGGATATTCAGAACCAGGAAAGAAACACATCTGACACAAAAAAAAGACAAATCTAAACTGTTGCGCCTCCGGCCTTGTTCATCTGAATAGGCAGAAACGTGCCTGTATCCCTCTCCGGTCTGCATGTGAGACAGTCAGAGAAAACAGATCAGTCGATCTGTCTTCCGTGTCAGCTGAGAGGCAGGAAGCGTAGCCCAGCCCAGTACTGCTGCTGCGGTACTTCCTCCAGCCGTCTGAGGCCTGCTTGTTAGATTAGGAGTTCTAGTGAGAAAGAGCTGTTTGCTGACTGGCCGCTCCACTGTGCTCTGCTCTGTCAGACAGTCAGCTGCTTGCACAGTAGCTATAGGAATTATTCCAATACTGTAGATACTAGCTATAGATACTACCTGTAGGTACTAGCTATATTTAGTAGCTATAGCTACTAACTGTATATGCTACCTGTAGATACTAGCTATAGATACTACCTGTAGATACTAGCTATATTTAATAGCTATAGCTACTAACTGTATATGCTACCTGTAGATACTAGCTATAGATACTACCTGTAGATACTAGCTATATTTAGTAGCTATAGATACTAGCTGTATATACTACCTGTAGATACTAGCTATAGATACTACCTGTAGATACTAGCTATAGATACTACCTGTAGATACTAGCTATATTTAGTAGCTATAGATACTAGCTGTATATACTACCTGTAGATACTAGCTATATGTATTAGCTATAGATACCAGCTATAGATACTAGTTATAGATACTACACTATACATACAAAAGTATGTGGACATCCCTTCAAATTAGTGGATTTGGTTATTTCAGCCAGACCCGTTGCTGACAGGTGTATTATATCGAGCACACCACCCTCCAATCTCCATAGACAAACATTGGCCTTACTGAAGAGCTCAGTGACTTTCAATGTGGCACCGTCATAGGATTCCACCTTTCCAACAAGTCAATTCGTAAAATTTCTGCCCTGCTAGAACTGCCCCGGTCAACTATAAGTGCTGTTATTGTGAAGTGGAAACGTCTAGGAGCAACAACGGCTCAGCCGCGAAGTGGTAGGCCACACAAGCTCACAGAACGGAACCACCGAGTGCTGAAGCGTTTTTTCTGGGGGGGGGGATTTTATTCCTATATCCCCTCTAGTCTTCTCTCAGAATGTGATATTGTTCCTTACAGGTTTTGGGGCCTAATAGCCATTTGAGTTAGCAGGAACAGGCTCTTTCTGAATGAGTCTGGGTGAGTAAACAGAGAGCCATTGAACACAGCTAAGCCAGTCAGTCTAATGTTGTTTACTGGAGCCCTGCCAGGCTGCAACTGGCTGAATAAAGCACATGATGGAGCAGGGAGTGCAGGGGGCATGGCCGGCCGGTCTCCCCCCACTGAGAAGGCCCCCACTGGGGAGAGACGCCTGAGGTGAGGTGGTGCATGGGTGGTTTGGTTACACACACACGATCGCACACGCAAACAACCCACACCAATAAGAAATCTGTTAAGCCACTCAAAACTTATATTTTAGTCAATTTAATAAATCCAATATTTGGTTCTACAGTTTAATTCTCTTCTCCCTCTCCCCTCACCTCTCTCCTCTTCTCTTCTCACCCCTCTCTCCCCTTACCCCTCACCCCTATTCCCTCACCCCTGACCTCTCCCCTCTCTCCCCTCTCCTCTCCTCTCACCCTTCTTCCCTCACCTCTCTCCCTTCACCCCTCTCCACTCACCTCTCTCCCCTTACCCTCTCCACTCAGCTCTCACCCCTCACTCTCTCACCTCACCTCTCTCCCCTCACCAATCACACCTCACCTCTCACCCAATACCTCTTACTCATCACCCTCACCTTCACCCCTCTCCCCTCACCCCCTCACATGAGATTGTTGAAAGGGAAAGGGGGATACCTAGTCAGTTGTACAACTGAATGCCTTCAACTGAAATGTGTCTTCCGCATTTAACCCAACCCCTCTGAATCAGAGAGGTGCGGGGGGCTGCCTTATTCGACATCCACGTCTTTGGCGCCCGGGGAACAGTGGGTGAAGTGGCTACTTCAGCTTGGAAAGAGACTTCTGCAAGTCTGAGCGGAAAAATAAAGCAGTCAAATTCATTGTGAAACAGAGATATGAACATAAGAACCATCAAGGCTATATTCTAGACCACCCGTCAGAGCTACTGGATATCTATGGGAGAATCTCTGAGATTTAACCCTCATTTGCTCATGCTGTACTTCTTCCAAATAGGATATGCTTTAATTATTACAACACTGACTCTGTTCCGGAGGGGTAAGAAGGAACTTCCCTTTAATTATTACAGCACTGACTCTGTTCTGGATGGGTAAGAAGGAACTTCAAAGGGTTCTCCTATGGTCACAGCAGAATAATACTTTTTGGTTACAGGTTCCATGTAGAACCCTTCCCACAGAGGGTTCTACATGGAACCCCAAAATGTTATACCTGGAACCAAAAAAGGTTCATCTATGAGGACAGAACCCTTTTGGAGCCCTTTTTTTGTGAAGGGCAAGGAGGAAATGAAGAAAGCTCTTCATCTCTCTCTTGTTAGACTTGTGAGAATTCTACAGAAAGGCTGAAAGTTGTTGACCTGACCAGGAATAACGCCTTAACTAGGGTTTAGATTTTTCCCTGTTCAGGTCACGTGGTCGAGAGTAAATCCTGGCCCTAGTCATTGAGACCGATAGCTGTACAGAGTAATCCTTCAATGAATGAGGCCAGGTTTTTTAATTGAATGCACCAATTGTAAGTCCATTTCTCTGGAGCAAGTGTCTGTCTACTTAATGAGTAAAATGTGTTACCACAGAGAGCAGCAGGGCGTCACTGAGGGTGGTGGGTGGTCACTCAGCCTAGCAGCTAGCTGGGTCTCTCTCTCTCTCCCTGGGTGGCAGACAGACAAGGAATGTCTCTTGTTTTCGGATTTGATCAATGTCTCAAATGAGCTGTGAAATCTCTCCATATATTTACACTTGTCACTCACTCTCTCTCTCTCTCTCTCTGCAGTATAAACAACTCAGCTCCATTCTCACCATTCTCACAATAACTATACTGAACAAAATTTAAAAGCAACATCAAATCAAATTGTATTTGTCACATGTGCCGAACACAACAGGTGTAGTAGACCTTACAGTGAAATGCTTACTTACAAGCCATTAACCAACAATGCAGTTTTAAGAGGAACACCTAAAAAAATAAGAAATAAAGTAACAAATAATTTAACTGCAGCAGTAAAATAACAATAGCGAGCCTATATACATACCGGTACAGAGTCAATGTGCGGGGGCACCGGTTAGTCGAGGTAATTGAGGTAATATATACATGTGGGTAGAGTTATTAAAGTTACTTATACATAGATAATTACAGAGAGTAGCAGCAGCGTAAAGGGGGGATCAATGAACGGGGGGTTCAATGCAAATAGTCTGGGTAGCCATTTGATTAGATGTTCAGGAGTCTCATGGCTTGGGGGTAGAAGCTGTTTAGAAGCCTCTTGGACCTACACTTGGTGCTACACTTGT
This sequence comes from Salvelinus alpinus, assembly GCF_045679555.1. Classification (NCBI taxonomy): domain Eukaryota; kingdom Metazoa; phylum Chordata; class Actinopteri; order Salmoniformes; family Salmonidae; genus Salvelinus; species Salvelinus alpinus. Next base: position 51,451,115 of record NC_092097.1, read on the forward strand.
CGTGCGGTAGCAGAGAGAACATTATATGACTAGGGTGGCTGGAGTATTTGGCCATTTTTAGGGCCTTCCTCTGACACCGTCTGGTATAGAGGTCCTGGATGGCAGGAAGCTTGGCCCCAGTGAAGTACTGGGCCGTACGCACTACTCTCTGTAGCGCCTTGCGGTCAAAGGCCGAGCAGTTGCCATACCAAGCAGTGATGCAACCAGTCAGGATGCTCGTGATGGTGCAGCTGTAGAACCTTTTGAGGATCTGGGACCCATGACAAATCTTTTCAGTCTCCTCAGGGGGAATAGGTTTTGTCATGCCCTCTTCACAACTGTATTGGTGTTCTTGGACCATGTTAGTTTGTTGGTGATGTGGACACCAAGGAACTTGAATCTCTCAACCTGCTCCACTACAGCCCTGTCGATGAGAATGGGGACGTGCTCAGCCCTCCTTTTCCTGTAGTCTACAATCATCTCCTTAGTCTTGATCACATTGAGGGAGAGGTTGTTGTCCTGGCATCACACAAGTCATCTGTTTGAGAAACAGACACCTCACAAGTCATCAACTGGCTGCTTCATTAAATAGTACCCGCAAAACACCAGCTCAACGTCAACAGTGAAGAGGCGACACCGGGATGCTGGCCTTCTAGGTGGTGTTGGGGCACTGTTTGTACACAGACATGTAAACAGAACGTCTCCGGAGTTGTCCTCGGACAAGATTTTCTAGAATTCACGAAGTGTCTTTAGATCGTTTTTCATGAGCCTCTATTTTAGAGCTTTGCCTGAAATACCTCCAATTATATCTTGCCTCCAGTATCAGACAACTGCTGTGTGTTTAGGGATTGTAAATAAAGACATACATCTGCATTGCATACCTACCCGTAGGGTTGATATACTGTATTGTACCTCATACTTTGGAGAGAACTCTCTCACGACAGATAGAGTTGAGATGGCACCTCTTTGTGAATGGTTTCCTGTTTCCCTTTCACACCTTCAGTGCATCCAGACTCAAGACAGTTAATACAGACAGACAACATGACAGTTAATACAGACATCATGACAGTTAATAACATCATGACAGTTAATACAGACAACATAACAGTTAATACAGACAGACAACAAGAGAGTTAATACAGACAACAACACAGTTAATACAGACATACAACAAGACAGTTAATACAGACAACAAGACAGTTAACAGACAACAACACAGTTAATACAGACAACAAGACAGTTAATACAGACAACAACACAGTTAATACAGACAGACAACAAGACAGTTAATACAGACAGACAACAAGACAGTTAATACAGACAGGACAGTTAATACAGACATCGTGATAGTTAATACAGACAGGACAGTTAATACAGACAGACAGAGCCGAATGAAGAACCACTATATATCTTCATAGCAATCCACACAAACAACAAGACCAATCAATGGTAAACCAGCCTACCATATAACCCATCTTGATATTAACATTACGCTTTAAGTCTCTCGTTAAAATAACAACTAACCATGAGTGAATGTGACATTGTGCTCACTGTTATGGTTGTCAGTAGTGTCGGTGAGACACAGGGTAGCCCGTCTCTGATCTCACCACACCTTTAGAGGTCAGGGGGCTGGGTTCCCCGAGGTTCCTCCCAAAATGAATCAAGACGGGTCTTCAGTATAGAAAGGAGGAGACAGACTACCCACAAACTCTCTCAATGTCTCTAAGGTTTGGCCTGAAATGAAAGACAGCCAGAGGAAACACATTCTCCCTCTGTCTGTTGACTCTGTGTATTTGATCCCCATGTTGCTTTTGGATGGGCCGTAGAGGATCTCTCTGCTCCAGGGTAAAGAATCCAGATGCTGCCCATATTTCAGTGGGAGAGGGGGCATAGATATTACCCATATTTCAGTAGGAAAGGGGGCATAGACATTGGCCATATTTCAGTAGGAAAGGGGGCATAGATGCTGCCCATATTTCAGTAGGAGAGGGGGCATAGACATTGCTCATATTTCAGTAGGAGAGGGGGCATAGATATTACCCATATTTCAGTAGGAGAGGGGACATAGACGCTGCCAATATTTAATTGAGAAAGGGGTATAGACGCTGCCCATATTTCATTGAGAAAGGGGCAGAGAGCAGCATTGTCTCCTCATTTCTGCCAGGGTTGCCCCCTCTAACATAAACTCCCTTTTTCAGGACCCTGTTTTTCAAAGATAATTCGTAAAAATCCAAATAACTTCACAGATCTTAATTGTAAAGGGTTTAAACACTGTTTCCCATGCTTGTTCGATGAACCATAAATAATTAATGAACATGCATCTGTGGAATGATTGTTAAGACACTAACAGCTTGCAGACGGTAGGCAATTAAGGTCACAGTTATTAAAACTTAGGACACTAAAGAGGCCTTTCTACTGACTCTTAAAAACACCAAAATAAACATGCCCAAGGTCCCTGCTCATCTGCGTGAATGTGCCTTAGGCATGCTGCAAGGAGGCATGAGGACTGCAGATGTAGCCAGGGAAATAAATTGCAATGTCCATACTGTGAGACACCTAACACAGCGCTACAGGGAGACAGGACAGCCAGCTGATCGTCCTCACAGCTGATCGTCCACCTCATTGCTCAGACTGTGCACAATAGGCTGACAGAGGCTGGACTGAGGGCTTGTAGGTCTGTTGTAAGGCAGGTCCTCACCAGACATCACCAGCAACAACGTAGTTTATGGGCACCGTCGCTGGACCAGATAGGACTGGCAAAAAGTGCTCTTCACAGACGAGTCGCGGTTTTGTCTCACCAGGGGTGATGGTCGGATTCGCGTTTATCGTTGAAGTAATGAGCGTTACGCCGAGGCCTGTACTCTGGAGCAGGATCGATTTGGAGGTGGAGGGTCCGTCATGGTCTGGGGCGGTGTGTCACAGCATCATCGGACTGAGCTTGTTGTAATTACAGGCAATCTCAACGCTGTGTGATACAGGGAAGACATCCTTCTCCCTCATGTGGTACCCTTCCTGCAGGCTCATCATGACATGACCCTCCAGCATGACAATGCCACCAACCATACTGCTTGTTCTGTGTGTGATTTCCTGCAAGACAGGAATGTCAGTGTTCTGCCATGGCCAGCGAAGAGCCCGGATCTCAATCCTATTGAGCACGTCTGGGACCTGTTGGATCGGAGGGTGAGGGCTAGGGCCATTCCCCCCAGAAATGTCTGGTAACTTGCAGGTGCCTTGGTGGAAGAGTAACATGTCACAGCAAGAACTGGCAAATCTGGTACAGTCCATGATGAGGAGATGCACTGCAGTACTTAATGCAGCTGGTGGCCAAACCAGATACTGACTGTTACTTTTGATTTTGACCCCCCTTTGTTCAGGGACACATTATTCAATTTATGTTAGTCACATGTCTGTGGAACTTGTTCAGTTTATGTCTCAGTTGTTGAATGTTGATATGTTCATACAAATATTTACACATGTTAAGTTTGCTGAAAATGAACGCAGTTGACAGTGAGAGGACGTTTCCTTTTTTTCTGAATTTACATAATGGGAAAATTAAACGTTAAACATGAGGTGGGAATTGGTTGATATACAGCAGTTTATCCAGTGTCACAGAGATGTTTAACCCCTTTAAACCCGAGGCCATTGTCTTGCTCATACAGTATCTAGCTTTGTCATGCAAGTAATGCCAAACGGACAGACAACCGTACCGTAGTATTCAAGCTTTACTAATAGATATGAGGCACTACAGTATATAACCTTAATCTAATGACAATATGTTTCCATAAGATTCTGTTAGTTTGTTATTTCAGTGTTGTTATGAAACAACTTATACGTAAATAAACTCTCTGTGGCCACCTCCCTTTCAGAATAAGGGTTTTCTCAAAGCTCATTGTCCACATCTGTAGCAGCCTGCCAGAGGGTAAATCTTATTAAAACAACAGTCAGAAATTCTTCAGCCCTAAGACACTGAAAAAAGAAACAAAGCAAGATGAGGTCAGCAAAGAAAAAGGGATTTTCTAACGCTTTACTGTGTGGTATTTCAGCAAATCTCCTCTCTCTGCATGGGAAAATCGAAACAGTTACTCAACAAAAAAGACCATGGACACAAAGTAAGTAAACCAAATGTAAATGTTATTTGACTCCGTCGGAGGGTTGGAGGGGCTTGGGGGAATGAAGGACAATAAACAATACACACACACCCTCCTTCCGCTGAAAGGTCTATGACAAAAGCAAATACTCCTGGTCCTGGTCGGGTCCTAGCTGTATTAATGACCCCTGGTCCTGGTCGGGTCCTAGCTGTATAAATGACTCCTAGTCCTGGTCGGGTCCTAGCTGTATTAATGACCCCTGGTCCTGGTCGGGTCCTAGCTGTATTAATGACTCCTGGTCCTGGTCGGGTCCTAGCTGTATTAATGACTCCTGGTCCTGGTCGGGTCCTAGCTGTATTAATGACTCCTGGTCCTGGTCGGGTCCTAGCTGTATTAATGACTCCTGGTCCTGGTCGGGTCCTAGCTGTATTAATGACTCCTGGTCCTGGTCGGGTCCTAGCTGTATTAATAGCTCCTGGTCCTGGTAGGTCCTAGCTGTATTAATGACTCCTGGTCCTGGTCGGGTCCTAGCTGTATTACTGACTCCTGGTCCTGGTAGGGTCCTAGACGTGTTAGTGAGCTAGTGTTTTCCATTAGAGAAGCTTTATGAAACTGTTTGTCTCTGCGTCCGACCTTACTTTGCAATTACAGTGGTTCATCCAAACATTACCCATGGAGAGATGGAGTGATGGTGGGAGGGAGAGATGGAGGAATGGTGGGATGGTGGGAGGAGGGATAGTGGGAGGGAGAGATGGAGGGATGGTGGGATTGAGGGATGGATGGATGATGGGATGGAGGGATGGTGGGATGGAGGGATGGTGGGATAGTGGGTTTGAGGGATGGAGGGATGGTTGATGGAGGGATGGATGGTGGGATGGAGAGATGGAGGGACAGAGGGATGTTGGGATGGCGCGATGGTGGGATGGAGGGATGGTGGGCTGGTGGGATGATGGATGGTGGGATGAAGAGATGGAGGGATGGAGTGATGGATGGTAGGATGGAGAGATGGTCGGAAGAGAGATTTAGGGATGGATGGAGGGATGTTGGGATGGAGGGACGGTGAGATGGAGAGATGGTGGTGGTGGGATGGAGGGATGGTTGGTGGGATGGAGAGGTGGAGGGATGGTGGGATGGAGGGATGGTGGGAAGGAGGAATGGATGGTGGGATGGAGAGATGGTGGGATGGAGAGATGGTGGGAAGGAGGAATGGATGGTGGGATGGAGGGATCATGGGATTGAGTTTTTTTATGTTTTTTTAACCTTTATTTTACTAGGTAAGTCAGTTAAGAACAATTCTCATTTTCAATGACAGCCTAGGAACAGTGGGTTAACTGCCTTGTTCAGGGGCAGAACGACAGGTTTTTACCTTGTCAGCTCGGGGATTCAATCTTGCAACCTTTCGGTTACTAGTCCAACGCTCTAACCACTAGGCTACCTGCCACCCTATGATCGTGGGATGGAGGGATGGAAGGATGGAGGTATGGTGGAATGGAGGAATGTATGGTGGGATGGAGAGATGGAGGGATGCTGGGATGGAGAGATGGTGGGATGGAGAGTTGGAGGGATGGTGGGAAGGAGGAATGGTTGGATGGTGTGATGCCTGGTGGGATGGAGAGATTATTTGATGGAGGGAGGGAGGGATGGATTGATGGAGTTATGGTGGGATGGAGGGATTGTGGGATGGAGGGATGGTGGGATGGAGGGATGGTGGGATGGTGGAATGGTGGGATCGAGAAATGGAGAAATGGAGGGATGGTGGGATGGAGGGATGGTGGGATGGAGGGATGGTGGGAGCGTGGAATGGTGGGATCGAGAAATGGAGAAATGGAGGGATGGTGGGATGGAGGGATGGTGGGATGGAGGGATGGTGGGAGCGTGGAATGGTGGGATCGAGAAATGGACGGATGGTGGGATGGAGGGATGGTGGGATGGAGGGATGGAGAGATGGAGGAATGAGGGATTGTGGGACAGAGGGATGAAGGATGGTGGGAGGGAGAGAGGGAGGGATGGAGGGATTGATGGTGGGATGGAGGAATGGATGGTGGGATGGAGAGATGGCGAGATGGAGAGATGGAGAGATGGATAGTGGGATGGAGAGAGGGCTGGTGGGATGGAGAGAAGGAGGTATGGAGGGATGGATTGAGTGATCGTGGGATGGAAGGATGGTGGTGGTGGGATGGAGGAATGGATTGTGGGATGGAGGGATGGAGGGATGGATCATGGGATGGAGGGATGGAGGAATGGATGGTGGGATGGAGGGATGGATCATGGGATGGATCATGGGATGGAGGGATTGATCATGGGATGGAGGGATGGAGGGAGAGAGAGATGGAAGGATGGAGAGAGGCATGGTTCGATGGAGGGATGCTGGGATGGAGGGATAGTGGTATGGAGGAATGGAGGGAATATGCAGAGCTGGAGGTATGGAGGGATGGTGGGATGGAGGGGTGTTGTGATGGATGGATGGTGGTTTGGAGGGATGGCGGGATGAAGGGATGAATGATGATGGAGAGATGGAGGGATGGAGAGTGACATGGTTGGATGGAGGGATGCTGGGATGGAGGGATAGTGGTATGGAGGGATGTTGGGATGGAGGGATGGAGGGATTTTTCAGAGATGGAGGGATGGTGAGAGGAATGGTGATATGGAGAGATGGAGTGATGGAGGTGGTCAATGCATCTGTGAGACCGAGGAGTGGATGCTTCATCCTCCAGGTATGACCAACTTAATTTGCTACAGCCGCAGGAGGAGAGAAGGAGAGGAGATGATCAGAGTGGAGGAGCAAGGTCCCTCTCAGTTTTACTCCTCCTGCCTGTTGTCTGTCCAGTTCAGCACATTCTTCATCCCAGATAATTGTTTCACATTCCATTCACACACAGCACTCTGGCTGGCACCTATTCAACACATTATCAGATTAAACCTGAACCTATTAGATTAGGCCATTGATAATAAACTATCTCTAACAAACATGTTTGTATTATTTTTTTTTACTCACAAGATGTGTTGTGTTAATCATATGGCTGTATTCTTTATTTCTGTTGTAGAGGATTTCAATGTATACAGCAAAATAATGTTGATTTGATAGGACATACTTCTGTACTATATCAAACATAGTAATTTAATGATTGTGTTCGAGGCCTTATGCTCTGAGAAAACAGTCTTCTCATCCAGAATCCCACGGAAGCCCAGTGCCTTAATGAGCAAAGTCAACAGCCTCCCAGGCTCTCATCATAATGCCTATCTGTCGTTTCCACACAAACACTTTCCCTGCAATGTATGACCTAATTAGGACCTCTGTGCTGTGTACTTTCATCTAGTGGCCAATTACCACACACGCCCACGCAGCGAACACAATAATAACAACATGAACTAATAATCAAGGTCTTTAAAGCCTCTCTGAACTGAGAGACGAGGACACAGCAGAGGACAGAGAAACAAAGAAACATTTCTCTCTTCAGGAAACAGGAAGTTCCATCTCCACTGGGCGCTCTGATTCCGAGACGCCTTTTTTAATCAACATAAATAAATAAAATAAACCACTTCCAATACACGGAATGTGCCAATCGGAAGCTGAGAGAAGCACAGAGAGGCCACCCAAAGTTCTGTTACTTCCTTGATCATCCATCTGTTTGGTCTTTATCCTCAGTTTCACAGTGAGCTGCTGTATCCAAGGAAAACAGAGAAAGAAAGACGCTTTTGAACTTAGATATACATTTTTATGGACATCTGACTTTTATGTTTTTAACTAGATCCCACCGTTTTCCCTGGTCAAGTCACTAATTTAGAAAAAATATACATCATGCTGTCTCTAATCCTCTGCAGTTGACATTAAGCTGCTTCTAACTGTCTGTTTTTAACAGGGCTACCTGCTCATCTCTTTCCTTCCTCATTTACCTTCACTCTGATGGCAGGTTAGGGAAAGGAGTGGTCATTTAGGAGGGGTGTAGGGGAGGAGTAGGGGTGGGGGGGAGTGGTGGGGTCTAAACCTCAGGAATAACCTGTGGAATGATAGGGCATGGCTGTAGTGGACTGACTGACTGACTGACTGACTTACTCACTGACTGACTGCTTGACTAACTGACTGACTGACTCAATGACTGACTGACCGACTAACTAATTGATTGACTGACTGACTGACTCACTGACTGACTGCTTGACTAACTGACTGACTGACTCAATGACTGACTGACTGACTGACTAACTGACTGACTGACTGCTTGACTAACTGACTGACTGACTCAATGAGTGACTGACTATCTAACTGACTAACTGACTAACTATCTGACTGACTGATTATCTAACTGACTGACTGACTAACTGACTAACTATCTGACTGACTGACTATCTAACTGAGGAACTGACTGACTGACTAACTGACTAACTGACTGACTGACTGACTGACTCAATGACTGACTGACTATCTAACTGACTGACTGACTGACTGACTAACTGACTGACTGACTCAATGACTGACTGACTATCTAACTGACTGACTGACTATCTAACTGACTATCTAACTGACTGACTGACTGACTGACTGACTGACTGACTGACTGACTCAATGACTGACTGACTATCTAACTGACTAACTGACTAATTGCCTAACAGACCTGGGTGTACGTTCTATTTGAAATCTTTCTAATGTGTTTACACTAGCCTGCCTGAAGTGCCAGATGGGCGGGGTTTGCACTTCTGCTACTGTTCTATTGGTCCCACTGCACCTGGCACGCTCAATCAAGCCCAGATGAAGTATTTGACATGATTTTAAATAGTATTTGAACACAGGTCTATTGACAGATATCAGTCAGTGTCCCAGCTTTCAGTTGGTCGTAATGAGAGTGACGTTTCAGGGCGGTACTCAGCTCTGCTTCGCTCTGATGGAAGCAATTAGGACGTATGTCATCACCTCCCTCCCTCTCAATCCTCATCATCTCCTCCCTCACTCCTTTTCATTCCTCATCACATTCCTCCCTCTCAATCCTCATCATCTCCCTCACTCCTTTTCATTCCTCATCACATTCCTCCCTCTCAATCCTCATCATCTCCCTCCCTCACTCCTTTTCATTCCTCATCACATTCCTCCCTCTCAATCCTCATCATCTCCCTCACTCCTTTTCATTCCTCTTCTCCTCCCTCCCTCTCAATCCTCATCATCTCCCTCACTCCTTTTCATTCCTCTTCTCCTCCCTCCCTCTCAATCCTCATCATCTCCCTCACTCCTTTTCATTCCTCTTCTCCTCCCTCCCTCTCAATCCTCATCATCTCCTCCCTCCCTCTCAATCTCATCATCTCCCTCACTCCTTTTCATTCCTCATCTCCTCCCTCCCTCTCAATCCTCATCACCTCCCTCACTCCTTTTCATTCCTCTTCTCCTCCCTCCCTCTCAATCCTCATCATCTCCTCCCTCAATCTCAGTCATCTCCTACCTCCCTCCCTCCCTCTCAGCCCTCAGCTCCTACCTCCCCTCTCTCAGTCCTCATCTCCTCCCTCACCCCTCTCATTCCTCATCACCTCCCTCCCTCTCAGTCCTCATCTCCTACCTCCCTCTCAGTCCTCATCACCTCCTTCCTTCTCAGTCTTTATCACCTACCTCCCTCTCAGTCATCTCCTACCTCCCTCTCAGTCCTCATCTCCTACTTCACCCCTCTCAGTCTTAATCACCTCCTTCCCTCTCAGTCCTCATCACCTCCGTTCTTCTCAGTCCTTATCACCTACCTCCCTCTCAGTCCTTATCTCATTTCCTCCCTCCATCTCAGTCATCTCCTACCTCCCTCCCTCTCTGTCCTCATCTCCTACCTCCCCCCTCCCAGTCCTAATCTCCTACCTCCCCCTGTCAGTCCTACTCACCTCCCTTCCCTCCACTCTCACCTCTCTCCTTCCCTTCCCTCCACTCTCACCTCTCTCCTTCCCGTCCCTTCCCATCTCTCCACTCTCACCTCTCTCCTTCCCTTCCCCTCCCTCCACTCTCACCTCTCTCCTTCCCGTCCCTTCCCTCTCACCTCTCTCCTTCCCGTCGCTTCACTCTCACCTCTCTCCTTCCCGTCCCTCCCTCTCACATCTCTCCTTCCCTTCCCTCCACTCTCACCTCTCTCCTTCCCGTCCCTTCCCTCTCACCTCTCTTCTTCCCTTCCCTCTCACCTCTCACCTCTCTCCTTCCCTTCCCTTCCCTTCCCTTCCCTTCCCTTACCTTACCTTCCCTTACCTTCCCTTACCTTCCCTTCCACCTCTCTCCTTCCCTTCCCTCCACTCTCACCTCTCTCCCTCCCTTCCCTTCACTCTCACCTCTCTCCCTCCCTTCCCTTCACTCTCACTTCTCTCCTTCCCTTCCTTTCACTCTCACCTCTCTCCTTCCCTTCCCTTCACTCCACTCTCACCTCTCTCCATCCCGTCCCTTCCCTCTCACCTCTCTCCCTCCCTTCCCTTCACTCTCACCTCTCTCCCTCCCTTCCCTTCACTCTCACCTCTCTCCTTCCCTTCCCTCCACTCTCACCTCTCTCATTCCCTTCCCTCCACTCTCACCTCTCTCCTCCTATCTCTACCGCTCCTGCTGTCTCTAGAGAGTTGAAAACAGCAGGTCTGGGACAGGTAGCACGTCCGGTGAACAGGTCAGGGTTCCATAGCCGAAGGCAGAACAGTTGAAACTGGAGCAGCAGCACGGACAGGTGGACTGGGGAGAGCAAGGAGTCATCATGCCAGGTAGTCCTGAGGCATGGTCCTAAGGCTCAGGTCCTCCTAGAGAGAGAACATACTTAAATTCACACAGGACACCGGATAAGACAGGAGAAGTACTCCAGACATAACAGACTGACCCTAGCCCCCCGACACATAAACTACTGCAGCATAAATACTGGAGGCTGAGACAGGAGGTGTCAGGAGACACTGTGGCCCCATCCGATGATACCCCCGGACAGGGCCAAACAGGAAAGATATAACCCCACCCACTTTGCCAAAGCACAGCCCCCACACCGCTAGAGGGATATCTTCAACCACCAACTTACCATCCTGAGACAAGGCCGAGTATAGCCCACAAAGATCTCCGCCACGGCACAACCCAAGGGGGGGCGCCAACCCAGACAGGAAGATCACGTCAGTGACTCAACCCACTCAAGTGACGCACCCCTCCTAGGGACGGCATGAAAGAGCACCAGTAAGCCAGTGACTCAGCCCCTGTAATAGGGTTAGAGGCAGAGAATCCCAGTGGAGAGAGGGGAGAGACAGCAAGGGTGGTTCGTTGCTCCAGTGCCTTTCCGTTCACCTTCACACTCCTGGGCCAGACTACACTCAATCATAGGACCCACTGAAGAGATGAGTCTTCAGTAAAGACTTAAAGGTTGAGACCGAGTCTGCGTCTCTCACATGGGTAGGCAGACCATTCCATTAAAATTGAGCTCTATAGGAGAAAGCCCTGCCTCCAGCCGATTGCTTAGTAATTCTAGGGACAATTAGGAGGCCTGCGTCTTGTGACCGTATCGTACGTGTAGGTATGTACGGCAGGACCAAATCGGAAAGATAGGTAGGAGCAAGCCCATGTAACGCTTTATAGGTTAACAGTAAAACCTTGAAATCAGCCCTTGCCTTAACAGGAAGCCAGTGTAGGGAAGCTAGCACTGGAGTAATATGATCAAATTTCTTGGTTCTAGTCAGGATTCTAGCAGCCGTATTTAGCACTAACTGAAGTTTATTTAGTGCTTTATCCGGGTAGCCGGAAAGTAGAGCATTGCAGTAGACTAACCTAGAAGTAACAAATGCATGGATTAATTTTTCTGCATCATTTTTGGACAGAAAATTTCTGATTTTTGCAATGTTACGTAGATGGAAAAAAGCTGTCCTTGAAACAGTCTTGATATGTTCGTCAAAAGAGAGATCAGGGTCCAGAGTAACGCCAAGGTCCTTCACAGTTTTATTTGAGACGACGATTAACCATCAAGATTAATTGTCAGATTCAACCGAAGATCTCTTTGTTTCTTGGGACCTAGAACAAGCAAAAACAAAAACCTGTTTTGTCCGAGTTTAAAAGTAGAAAGTTTGCAGCCCTCCACTTCCTTATGTCTGAAACACAGGCTTCTAGCGAGTGCAATTTTGGGGCTTCACCATGTTTCATTGAAATGTACAGCTGTGTGTCATCCGCATAGCAGTGAAAGTTAACATTATGTTTTCGAATGACATCCCCAAGAGGTAAAATATATAGTGAAAACAATAGTGGTCCCAAAACGGAACCTTGAGGAACACCGAAATGTACAGTTGATTTGTCAGAGGACAAACCATTCACAGAGACAACCTGACAAACTGACAAACTGACAAACACTCCTCTCTTTCCCTCTTCTCTCTCTCTTACCTTCTCCTCTTTCTTACCCTCTCTCCACTCCACTCTCTTACCCTCTCCTCTCTCTTAGCCTCTCATTCCACTCCTCTCTTACCCTCTCTCTCCCCACTCCTCTCTCTCCACTCCTCTCTTTTCACCCCTCTCTCTTACCCTCTCCTCTTTCTTACCCTCTCTCCACTTCTCTCTCTCACCCTCTCCTCTCTCTTACCCTCTCTCTCCACTCCTCTCTCTCCACTTCTCTCTCTCCACTCCTCTCTCTTACCCTCTCTCTCCACTCCTCTCTCTTACCGTCTACTCTTTCTTCCTCTCCTCATCACATCCCTCCCTCTCAGTCCTCATCACCTCCCTCCATCCTAGGTATCTCATCACTAGACTGTCAACCATGTAGTTGTGTTGATGAGGTCTCTACACACCTGTTCTGACCTTGAGAAGATGCTGTAACATCGTGTTCTGTATGTGAGCCTTGTAATGCCGCTGAGGCCCGACCTCTCTCTCTCGTTGAGGCCCGACCCCTCTCACTGTCTCTCTCTCTCCCCTCCGCTTGTTTTTTTTAAGCCCATAACCATCTGTGTGACGTGTACACTTTTGTTTCAAAGTAGATTTGTTTAAGACTACCAAGAAACACATTGTATGATCCTGATTTAGCCCGGTGCAGTACAATGTTGTATATGTCTCCTTCTCTAAGAAACTCAAGGTATAACATGGTAAATACAACACCCACTGTGACCACCCTGAAACCACCAGATGTAACATGAGTCAATTACAGAGAGAGAGATACAGAGCGAGGGACAGAGAGAATGGCCTTCTATGCCATCAACAGAAACATCAAATTCGACATACCAGTTAGGATCTGGCAAATAAAATTATTGAATCAGTTATAGATCCCAATGCCCTTTATGATTGTGAGGTCTGGGGTCCGCTCACCAACCAAGAATTCACAAAATGGGACAAACACCAAATTGTACTGTGTACAACGTTAAACACTAAATAATGCACTGCAGAGCAGAATTAGACCGATACCTGCTAATTATCAAAATCCAGAAAAGAGCAGTTCAATTCTACAACCACCTAAAAGGAAGAGATTCCCTGAACCTTCCATAACAAAGCCATCACCTACAGAGAGATGAACCTGGAGAAGAGTCCCCTAAGCAAGCTGGTCCTGGGGCTCTGTTCACAAACACAAACAGACCCCACAGAGCCCCAGGACAGCAACACAATTAGACCCAACCAAATCATGAGAAAACAAAAAGATAATTACTTGACACTTTAGAAAGAATTAACAAAAAAACAGAGCAAACTACTGTAGAATTCTATTTGGCCCTTAACAAAGACTACACAGTGGCAGAATACCTGACCACTGTGACTGACCCAAACATAAGGAAAGCTTTGACTATGTACTTGTAACGTCTGTCGTCTTCCTCGTCTGAGGAGGATAAGTTAGAAGGATCGGAGGACCAATGTGCAGCGTGGTAATTGTTCATCTTATTTAATAAAGGTGAACACTCAAAATACAAAACAACAAAAGTGACAACCGAAACTGTTCTGTCTGGTGCAGACACACAAAGACTGAAAACAACCACCCACAAAACCCAACACAAAACAGGCTACCTAAATATGGTTCCCAATCAGGGACAACGATTGACAGCTGCCTCTGATTGAGAACCATATCAGGCCAAACACAGAAATAGCAAAACATAGAAATACAAACATAGACTGCCCACCCCAACTCACGCAGGAAATAAAGGTCAGAACGTGACAGTACTGACTCAGTGAGCATAACCTTGCTATTGAGAAAGGCCACCATAGGCAGACCTGGCTCTCAAGAGAAGACAGGCTATGTGCACACTGCCCACAAAACGAGGTGGAAACTGAGCTGCACTTCCTATCCTATGCCAAATGTATGACCATATTAGAGACACATATTTTCCTCAGATTACACAGATCCACAAAGAATGCGAAAACAAACCTAATTTTGATAAACTCCAATATCTATTTGGTGAAATACCACAGTGTGCCATCACAGCAGCAAGATGTGTGACCTGTTGCCACAAGAAAAGGGCAACCAGTGAAGAACAAACACCATTGTAAATACAACCCATATTTATGTTTATTTTCCCTTTTGTACTTTAACTATTTGCATTTAATAAGACATTTGAAATGTCTTTATTCTGTGAGTGTAATGCTTACTGTTAATTGTTTATTTCACTTTGTTTATTATATATTAACATATGTTTCCCATGCCAATAAAGCCATTAAATTGACATTTAATTGAGAGAGAGAGAGAGAGAGAGAGAGAGAGAGAGAGAGAGAGAGAGAGAGAGAGAGAGAGAGAGAGAGAGAGAGAGAGAGAGAGAGAGAGAGAGAGAGAGAGAGAGAGAGAGAGAGAGAGAGAGAGAGAGAGAGAGAGAGAGCAAAAGAAAGAGGAGGGCATTGTAACTGAATTGGGCCAAGGGATGGGAATCTAGACCGGTCCTGTCGGTCATGAGGGAGAGATGGAGGGAGAGGGGAGCAGAGCGGATAGTGATGCCCATCCAGGGCTCCTCATTCATGGGCTGCTGGGTCCGAACACTGTGCCTCTGTGTGTGGAGGTGAAGGCCACTGGGAGATGCTATCTTCACCACTGATACAATGGCTTCATAGACAGACCCAGACCACTCAGACAGAGGGTACGGCGCGGAGCTACAGTCAGGAAAAGATTGCCACCTACTGGTCGATAGATTCACTGACACGTTCAGATGCAGAAGCGAGTATGTTTTTTGAGCATACAGTAGTGACAGAAAGTGAGGAAGGAGTAGGTTCTCTAAAAACACAGACAGAATACACCCCCAGGCAAAGACACATAAGTATGCACACGAGCGCATGTCTGGGGACAAACACACAGACACACACACATCCCAGCTAGCACATAACATGACATGTTTCTGAGAACTTCATGAGAGTGTGCTTGTCCTATGGTTATTTGCATATAACCTTCCCACAGTGTTCTGGGAATGGTGCAGGATACCCAGTTAGCACATAATGTCCTGAGAACCATATGTGTCTTAGGTGGGAATGTCAGAACTTGAGCAAAACATTTCCTACAGGTTGGTTCTATTGGTTCTATTTAAAGTCATGTTCTCAGAACATTTAGAGAACGTTAAGAAACAACGTTCTTCTGTGTGAATTTCAGTACTTCAGCATAACGTTTTCGTCAGGTTTCCTCATTGTTCTATTGACCAGAGTCCCATTCTGTTCTCAGAATGTTTAAAAAACGTTCAGTTTTACCGGTCAGAAAACGCAAGGCTTTGTTCCCACAACCAATGGGAAACGAAAAACCTTCCAACAAACCAAATGTGCTAGCTGGAACAAACAAGGAAGCACACACAAATTCATATTAGTTTGTACAGAGACTCATTGCTCTTGTCATTAATTATTGTCCTTCTGTGGCAGTTGATGCATAGAAATATAATGTGTCATTCTATTTACAATATATGGTTTAGCTGCCCAGTCATTTCCTCTCTCAGTAGTCAGTACTCTGGGAGCCCCAGGCTTAGTGGCTTTGGATGCATAGTGGATACAACTATTTCCCTTGGAACACTCTGAATCCTTTCTCATGACGAGACGTTTTGGCAGGTTGGGTGAGGAGGGAGAATGGAACATTTTACCATCCAAACAGTGAGAAGAGAAACCAGGTGTCTAAGGACTGAGTTACACAAGGACAATGTATTGTAACAGCTACCTTAGTGACCAGAGTGACCTTAATGGATTCCAAGTTTAAAGAACCTCTGTGTTTTGTCAAGAAGGAAACTCTGCATCAGGTGAATCATTTCTTACCCTCTTTCTCTCTCCTCCTCCCCCCTCTCTCTTAACTTCTCTCATCCGCTTCCCTTCGCTCTCATTTTCTCTCTCCTTCCCCTCTCTTATTAACCTCTCTCCTTCCCCTCTCTTATTAACCTCTCTCCTTCCTCTCTTATTAACCTCTCTCCTTCCCCTCTCTTATTAACCTCTCTCCTTCCCCTTTCTTATTAACCTCTCTCCTTCCCCTCTCTTATTAATCTCTCTCCTTCCCCTCTCTCCTTCCTCTCTTATTAACCTCTCTCCTTGCCCTCTCTTATTAACCTCTCTCCTTCCCCTCTCTCATTAACCTCTCTCCTTCCCCTCTCTTATTAACCTCTCTCCTTCCCCTCTCTCCTTCCTCTCATATTAACCTCTCTCCTTCCCCTCTCTCCTTCCCCTCTCATATTAACCTCTCTCCTTCCCCTCTCTCCTTCCTCTCTTATTAACCTCTCTCCTTCCCCTCTCTTATTAACCTCTCTCCTTCCCCTCTCTCCGTCCTCTCTTATTAACCTCTCTCATTGCCCTCTCTTATTAACCTCTTGCCTTCCCCTCTCTCCTTCCTCTCTTATTAACCTCTCCCCTTCCCTTCTCTTATTAACCTCTCTCCTTCCCCTCTCTTATTAACCTCTGTCATTCCCTTCTCTTATTAACCTCTCTCCTTCCCCTCTCTCCTTCATCTCTTATTAACCTCTCTCCTTCCCCTCTCTTATTAACCTCTCTCCTTCCTCTCTTATTATCCTCTCTCCTTCCCCTCTCTCCTTCCTCTCTTATTAACCTCTCTCCTTCCCCTCTCTTATTAACCTCTCTCCTTCCTCTCTTATTAACCTCTCTCCTTCCCCTCTCTTATTAACCTCTCTCCTTCCCCTCTCTTATTAACCTCTCTCCCTCCTCTCTTATTAACCTCTCTCCTTCCCCTCTCTCCTCCCCCTCTCTTATTAACCTCTCTCCTTCCCCTCTCTCCTCCCCCTCTCTAGTTACCCTCTCTCCTCCCCCTCTCTCCTCACTCTTAATTTTTATCTCCCTCTCCTATCACTTACCTTTTATTTTTTCTCACATCTCTCTCATCTCTCTCCTCCCCTTCCCTCTCATCTCTCTCCTTCCCCTCCCTCTCATCTCTCTCCTTCCCTTCACTCTCACCTCTCTCCTTTCCTTCCCTCCGCTCTCACCTCTCTCCTCTCCTTCCCTTCCCTTCCCTCTCACCTCTCTCCTTCCCTTCCCTTCCCTCCGCTCTCACCTCTCTCCTCCTTCCTATTTCTTATGTCTCCCCAGTCACTTTTATTCTCTCCACTCCTCTCTTACCCTCTCTCTTACCCTCTATCTTGCCTCCCCTCTCTCTTACCCTCTCCTCTTCCCCCTCTCTATCTCTCTCCTCTATCTTTTCTCCTTCTCCTCTTCCTTCTCTCCTCCCCCTCTTTAGTCCCTCTCTCTACTCCCCCTCTTTTACATAATCTCTCTCCTCCCCCTTTCACACTATGCCACACAATACCAGTCAGCTGATGCTTGCAAAGCAAACTCCATAATGACTTTTCTGGAATTCCGGAAATCTGCCTGGAATAGAATTCCACAATGTTCCATATGTCTGGTTACAGGAGTTCATTTTTTAATTGCATGTTATAAATCGTAAACATCAAAAAAGGAAAAGACAACCATAAGTCCAGACAAGCCTTAACATGAAATGCCATAACAGTAAGACAAATTGGTCAAGGCGGTGATTTGAGCTCAGTGCGGTATTAGGGTGGCCTCTGGGTTTGCAAGGCTATTATTGGGGCTAAATTAAAGCAAATGTTTAATGATAATCCTCTAGCCTCACACAATCACTGACCCATAGAAACCATGACCCACAAAACAGCAGTAGACCAGTAGTTACAGACTAGACCAGCACAGGCAAGCAGGCATCACGCACTAACTACTTCTTCTCCAGCCTCCAAATACAGCATCACGTTACTCAGGGTATTTTGCTTTGCTGAGGCAGAGTAGCTACCAGACCTGGGTTCACATACCAACTGAAATCATTTCAAATACGTTGAACGTTTGCGCCAGCCTGCCTGGAGTTTGAAATGTGCAGGGGTTACACTTTTGAGGAATTTATATTGGTTCCGTTGCGCCAAGAAAGTAAAAATCAAGGCCAGATAAAGTGGTTTCAAATGTTATCTGAACCCAGGTTTGTTGAAGCGAAGGCGGAGTACACTCATTACAGAGGCAGCAGCATGAAATGAAGCAGAAATAATAGGAAGGAAAATGTCCAAATTAAACCACCTGTTATTTAGAGTTTCATCCCAGCTGGCACACTATACCCCATAGGACTCTGGTCAAAAGTAGTGCACTATGGCACCCTATTCCCCATAGGACTCTGGTCAAAAGTAGTGCACTATGGCACCCTATTCCCCATAGGACTCTGGTCAAAAGTAGTGCACTATGGCACCCTATTCCCCATAGGACTCTGGTCAAAAGTAGTGCACTATGGCACCCTATTCCCCATAGGACTCTGGTCAAAACTAGTGCACTATGGCACCCTATTCCCCATAGGACTCTGGTCAAAAGTAGTGCACTATGGTACCCTATTCCCCATAGGACTCCTGTCAAAAATAGTGCACTATGGCACCCTATTCCCCATAGGACTCCTGTCAAAAGTAGTGCACTATGGCACCCTATTCCCCATAGGACTCTGGTCAAAAATAGTGCACTATGGCACCCTATTCCCCATAGGACTCTGGTCAAAAGTAGTGCACTATGGCACCCTATTCCCCATAGGACTCTGGTCAAAAGTAGTGCACTATGGCACCCTATTCCCCATAGGACTCCTGTCAAAAGTAGTGCACTATGGCACCCTATACCCCATAGGACTCCTGTCAAAAGTAGTGCACTATGGCACCCTATTCCCCATAGGACTCCTGTCAAAAGTAGTGCACTATGGCACCCTATTCCCCATAGGACTCTGGTCAAAGTAGTGCCCTATAGCGCCCTATACCCCATAGGACTCCTGTCAAAAGTAGTGCACTATGGCACCCTATTCCCCATAGGACTCTGGTCAAAAGTAGTGCACTATGGCACCCTATTCCCCATAGGACTCTGGTCAAAAGTAGTGCACTATGCGGGGAATAGGGTACCATTTGGAATTCTGTCTTAATCTGTAACAATCAGCTGAGAGGTTGGCAGAGAGCTGACTGGTCACCGATACGAGACGTCTCTGTCTGTGAACAATTTCCATTATTTTCGGTTTGGGCTTGACTTATTTACCACCTCATTAATAAAATGAAAGAAAAATATGTCAGCTTCAAAGACAGTCGACTACAATAACAGCCAAGGACCAAGTCGGCTGTACTTTTCTGATACTATTTCAGGAGTAGTTAGTTTGCTAAACAGAAAGTATTCGCTTACTATTTACAGAGCTGAGTTATTTTTATGGGTATTTTTCTGAAAGTGTCTAAGAATTGGTCACCATCTTTCTCTGTTCTTTAGTGTGGGAGTCTGTTCTTCTCATATTTCTACAGACAGCAGATTGATGGGCAGAAGCCTCTTGGCAGTTAAGAAGGGAAAGGAACAGAGAGGAAAGAAATACCGTAGAGAAAGAGAGAGAGAGAAATAGAGAGACAAAGAGAGACAAAGAGAGAGAGAGAGAGAGAGAGAGAGGGAGAGAGAGAGATGGAGAGAGAGAGAGAGAGAGAGAGAGAGAGAGAGAGAGAGAGAGAGAGAGAGAGAGAGAGAGAGAGATGGAGAAAGAGATGGAGAGAGTCACTCCTGATCACCCACACACGCAATTCACTTTCATAGCAGCCACATACAGCATCATCCCTTTGCTTGTTGGATAATTCCTTCTAGCATCTACATGCTCTCTTTGTCTCACAATTTCTCTCCACTTGTGGACTTCAGTGAACAACACAACAGCTGTCTGTGAGCAGGCGCAAAAAACCTCTCCAAGCCAAACCTTCATACCATAACCGCTAACCGCTACAGAGCCTACATCCTTGTTACAACATTAACGTTATGGTCAACAAACTAGATCTAACTAAGACGTTAGTAAACCCACAATCCAATCCAGCAGTTACACTGGCAGGCCTCGGCGGGCAATACATTAATAAAACAGGAAGCTTGGAAGAGTTGCAGTGTTGGATAGCCTTAGCCAGCTAGCTAACATAAAAGCAATCCTCTCTGTTTTAGTCAGGTTCTTGAGTAGGTTAAAATAGCTGAATTAGCTAAGTAAGTGAAAGGTAAACTAAGAAGAAAAGAATACAACGAAATGTCTCTCTCTGCTGCTACTCCTTAATTTCTTTTTAGAAATGTGTCCAAAACTGTTCCAACTGTTGTCTTTCTCTCTCTTTGAGTCAACTACCCACCACATTTTGTGTCCTGCAGTACTAGCTAGCTGTAGCTTATGATTTCAGTACTTGACTTATTCTCTCATCCTTTGATTGTGTCATGCCCTGACCTTAGAGAGCCGTTTTATTTCTCTATTTGGTTAGGTCAGGGTGGGTGTGATTTGGGGTGGGCATTCTATGTTGTCTATTTCTTTGTTTTTGGCCGAGTATGGTTCCCAATCAGAGGCAGCTTTCTATCGTTGTCTCTGATTGGGGATCTTACTTAGGCAGCCCTTTTTCCCACTTTCTGTTGTGGGATCTTGTTTTTGTTAGTTGCTGGTTTAGCGCTACTATACTTTACGTGTCGTTTATCTTTCTTGTTTTTTTGGTGTTCATTTAATAAATTCAAAATGTACGCCGACCACGCTGCACCTTGGTCTCATTCCGACGACAGCCGAAACAGAAGATCCCACCACCAACGGATCAAGTACCGTGGTCAGGAGGACTGGACCTGGGAGGAAATCCTGGATGGAGCAGGACCCTGGACACGGGCCGGGGAGTATCGCCGTCTGAAGGAGGAGATGGAGGCAGCGAAAGCGGAACAGCGACGTTACGAGGAGTTATACCAACAAAGCAAGCACGAGAGGCAGCCTCCCCCCCCAAACATTTTTTTGGGGGGGCACACGGGGGGATGGCGGAGTCAGGGTTCAGACCTGAGCCAACTCCCCGTGCTTACCGTGGGGAGCGAGTGACCGGTCAAGCACCATGCTATCCGGTTCTGCGCACCATGCCTTCAGTGCGCATCCACAGCACGGTGCGCTCTGTGCAAGCTCCCCGCAGTGGCCGTGCTAGAGTGGGCATTCAGCCAGGACGCGTTGTGCCAGCTCTACTCTCCAGACCTCCAGTGCGCCTCCACGGCCCAGCATATCCTGCGCCGGCTCTACGCACTATGTCTCCAGTGCGCCTTCATAGCCCAGTGTGTCTCGTGCCAGCTCTCCACACTCACTGAGCTAAAGTCGGTATCCAGCCAGGACGTGTTGTGGCAGCTCCCTGCACCAGGCTTCCAGTAAGTTTCCTCAGTCCGGTGAGACCTGTTCCGGCTCCACGTACAAAGCCTCCAGTGATGATCCATGGCACGAAGCATCCAGTGATGATCCATGGCCCGGAGCCTGTAGTGATGATCCATGGCACGAAGCCTCCAGTAATAATCCATGTCCCGGAGCCTCCAGTGACGATCCATGCCACGGAGCCTCCAGTGGCGATCCATGGCCCGGAGCCTCCAGTGATGATCCATGACACGAAGCCTCCAGTGATGATCCATGGCCCGGAGCCTGTAGTGGTAATCCATGGCACGAAGCCTCCAGTGATGATCCATGGCCTGAGCCTGTAGTGACGATCCATGGCAAGGTGCCTGCAGCGACGGTCCCCAGTCCGGAGCCTCCAGCGACGGGCCCCATACCGGAGCCTCCAGCGATGGTCCCCAGTCCGGAGCCTCCTGCGACGGTCCCCAGTCCGGGGTCTCCAGCGACGGTCCACAGTCCGGGGTCTCCAGCGACGGTCCGCAGTTCGGAGTCTCCAGCGACCGTCTGCAGTCCAGAGCCTCCTGCGACGGTCCGCAGTCCGGGGTCTCCAGCGACGGGCCCCATACCGGAGCCTCCAGCGACGGTCCCCAGTCCGGAGCCTCCAGCGACGGTCCCCATACCGGAGCCTCCAGCGACGGTCCCCAGTCCGGAGCCTCCAGCGACGGTCCCCAGTATGGAGCCTCCTGCGACGGTCCCCAGTCCGGGGTCTCCAGCGACGGTCCGCAGTCCGGGGTCTCCAGCGACGGTCCGCAGTCCGGGGTCTCCAGCGACGGTCCGCAGTTCGGAGTTTCCAGCGACCGTCTGCAGTCCAGAGCCTCCAGCGACGAGCTGAATATTTTTATTATTTTTTTATTTCACCTTTATTTAACCAGGTAGGCCAGTTGAGAACAAGTTCTCATTTACAACTGCGACCTGCGAAAACGGATGGCACTGTGATAGACTGCATCCAATTTGCTGAGTAGAGTGTTGGAGGCTATTTTGTAGATGACATCACCGAAGTCAAGGATCAGTTTTACGAGAGTATGTTTGGAAGCAAGAGTGAAGGATGCTTTGTTGCGAAATAGGAAGGCAATTCTAGATTTTATTTTGAATTGGAGATGCTTAATGTGAGTCTGGAAGGAGAGTTTACAGTCTAACCAGACACCTAGGTATTTGTAGTTGTCCACATATTCTACGTCAGAACCGTCCAGAGTAGTGATGCTAGACGGGCAGGCAGGTGAGGGCAGCGATCGGTTGAAGAGCATGCATTTAGTTTTACTTGCATTTAAGAGCAGTTGGAGGCCACGGTAGGAGAGTTGTATGGCATTGAAGCTCGTCTGGAGGTTAGTTAACACAGTGTCCAAAGAAGGGCCAGAAGTATACAGAATGGTGTCGTCTGCGTAGAGGTGGATGAGAAAATCACCAGCAGCAAGAACGACATCATTGATGTATACAGAGAAAAGAGTCGGCCCGAAAATGGAACCCTGTGGCACCCCCATAGAGCCTGCCAGAGGTCCGGACAACAGGTCTTCTAATTTGACACTGAACTCTGTCTGAGAAATAGTTGGTGAACCAGGTGAGGCAGTCATTTGAGAAACCAAGGCTGTTGAGTCTGCCGATAAGAATGTGGTGATTGACAGAGTCGAAAGCCTTGGCCAGGTCGATGAATACGGCTGCACAGTATTGTATTTTATCGATGGCGGTTATGATATCGTTTAGGACCTTGAGCGAGGCTGAGGTGCACCCATGACCAGCTCGGACACCAGATTGCATAGCGGAGAAGGTATGGTGGGATTCAAAATGGTCGGTGATCTGTTTGTTAACTTGGCTTTCGAAGACCTTAGAAAGGCAGGGTAGGATGGATATAGGTCTGCAACAGTTTGGGTCTAGGGTGTCTCCCCCTTTGAAGAGGGGGATGACCACGGCAGCTTTCAAATCTTTAGCGATCTCAGACGATACGAAAGAGAGGTTGAACAGGCTGGTCATAGGGGTTGCAACAATTGCGGCAGATCATTTTAGAAAGAGAGGGTCCAGATTATCTAGCCCAGCTGATTATATAGCCCAGAATGCACCTTGTGTATTCTACTATTACAACTTTCAAGGGCAAGTTGAAAGTTGCACAGTTTGGGAACCACTGCCCTAGAGAGCTGTTGAAACTACTCTAGACCTTCATTGCAAAACGGTGTGTTTTAATCAGTTGTTTGGTGACGTGAATATATTTTGTATAGTTTTATCCTAAAAGCATACTTTTTTTAATGTTTCACTATTAGTAGGATGGTCCTCCCCTGCCTGACAGGTCCTAGAGACTCCAGGTCAGAGGTACGGGACACACAGGGCTGTATGAGACAGGTCCTAGAGACTCCAGGTCAGATCCTAGAGACTCCAGCTCAGAGGTATAGGACACACAGGACTGTATGAGACAGGTCCTAGAGACTCCAGTTCAGGTCCTAGAGACTCCAGGTCAGATCCTAGAGACTCCAGGTCAGAGGCATGGGACACACAGGACTGTATGAGAGTGTAACTAAAACATAGTTTCAGAGTAATACAGTAGTGTTTCAAAATGAAGGCCTGTCATCTCGGAGATTTCACAGTTTATAATGTGAATTTGAAAATGTACTCTCTCTCATACTGTGGACTGAGCTGACCTACAACTACAGTAGCAGGTCAACCCGTTCCCAGACATGTGTTGAGTCCAGGTAATGGACTGAACTGTCTAGTCTACATGCCCTAATCGCCCCCTGTTTCTCCCCCAGGCCCTCCCTTCTCCCTTAGCCCTATGATGCTCTGCCAGACTGGCATATTTTCAGCTCCCTGCCACCCTGCCCTGTCAGCTGGGTGGTTGGCACAGCGATTGGACATAATGCTGGCTAAATGAGCTGAGTGCTGCTTCTCCCTGCCACATAACATCTGCCTCCCCCGGAGTCTGTAATTAGCACCTCACTGTGGAGTAACAGCCTGATTACTGAACACTCTAAGGGTTATAGGAAGGGAGGGGGTTAGGGTTAATTGGTCTCTCTCTCTCATTCTCTCTCTTTCTCATTCTCTCTTTCTCTCTCTCTCTGTCTCTCTCTCTGTTTCTCTCTCTTTATCTCTCTACCTCTCTCTCTCTCTCTCTCATTCTCTCTCTCTCTATCATTTCAATTCAATTCAAAGGCTTTATTGGAATGGGAAACATATGTTGACATTGCCAAAGCAAGTGAAATAGATAATAAATACAATTGAAATAAACATTAAAAGGAATAGAGACATTTCAAATGTCATATTATGTTAATGTGTGTAATGATGTTCAAATAGTTAAAGTACAAAATAGAAAATAATAAATAAATAAATATGTTATATTTACACTGGTGCTTCTTCTTCACTAGTTGCCCTTTTCTTGTGGCAACAGGTCACACATCTTGCTGCTGTGATGGCACACTGTGGTCTAGATGGAATTTGTATTTGTGTTCCAACTGGACCTTTTTTGGAACATCATTTTTTTTGTCTTACTGAGAATTACTGTCAAGGCCCAGGTCTGTCAGAATCTGTGCAGAATATCTAGGTGCTGCTGTAGGGCCTCCTTGATTAGGGAGAGAAGCACCAGATCATCAGCAAACAGTAGACATTTGACTTCAGATTCTAGTAGGGTGAAGCCGGGTGCTGCAGACTGTTCTAGTAACCTTGCTAATTCATTGAGATATATATATATATATATATACAGTGGGGCAAAAAAGTATTTAGTCAGCCACCAATTGTGCAAGTTCTCCCACTTAAAAAGATGAGAGAGGCCTGTAATTTTCATCATAGGTACACTTCAACTATGACAGACAAAATGAGAAGAAAAAAAATCCAGAAAATCACATTGTAGGATTTTTTATGAATTTATTTGCAAATGATGGTGGAAAATAAGTATTTGGTCACCTACAAACAAGCAAGATTTCTGGCTCTCACAGACCTGTAACTTCTTCTTTAAGAGGCTCCTCTGTCCTCCACTCGTTACCTGTATTAATGGCACCTGTTTGAACTTGTTATCAGTATAAAAGACACCTGTCCACAACCTCAAACAGTCACACTCCAAACTCCACTATGGCCAAGACCAAAGAGCTGTCAAAGGACACCAGAAACAAAATGCTCTCTACAGGCCTCTCTCATCTTTTTAAGTGGGAGAACTTGCACAATTGGTGGCTGACTAAATACTTTTTTGCCCCACTGTATGTGTGTGTGTTGAAGAGGGTTGGGCTTAAACTGCATCCCTGTCTAATCCCACAACTCTGGGGTCTTTCTTTCTCTCTTAATTTCAATTTCAAACGGGCTTCATTGGCATGGGAAAGTCTCTCTCTAGTTACTACATTACACTGTGAGTTTAACTTTGATCCCTGAGGAAAAGTGACTGATGCTCTTAGTAAATACAAAGTTAAACTCACAGTGGAATGTAGATTATATTTACTAAGAGCATCAGTCAGCTTTCCTCAGGGATCAATCTCAGTGTCTTGCTCTGAGTAGAGACATGCTACCATCTCAGTGTCTTGCTCTGAGTAGAGACATGCTACCATCTCAGTGTTCTTCTCTTTCTAAATGAAGACAAAGCATATCTTAAACAAGTGCTTTGAAATCATCCCTCTTGTTTTTGTTTGTTTTATGTGTGTGATTGAATTCTCAAGTTACTTTCCCTCCAGCTTCAAGTAGTCCTTTGTCTTATGCTGTGACTACTATTGTGCTCAGAACCAAGTTCCAACGTGCCAAAGGGAATGTGTTCTCTTTCAACTCCTTATCCATATGTAGAAGCAGTCATATCCATAATAATTACACACTCCGACAAGCAACAAGATGTCATGGCCAGGGGGCTAAACTCACTGAGAGCTGTGGCAGGCGGATCCCAGATACAGTACTGCTATTATGCAGAGATAGAAGAGAGAAGAGGAGAAGAGAGGAGGAGAGGAGCGGAGGAGAGGATGAGCGGAAAGGAGGAGAGGAGGAAAGGACAAGAGGATGAGAGGAGAGGAGAGGAGGAGATGAAAGCAGAGAAGAGAGGAGGCGAGGAGAGGAGATGAGGAGATGAAAGGAGAGGAGGAGATGAAAGAAGAGAGGAGGCAAGGAGAGGAGAGGTGGAGTGAAAGGAGAGTAGAGGAGAAGAGAGAAGGCAAGGAGAGGAGATGAGGAGATGAAAGGAGAGGAGAGGAGAGGAAAGAAGAGAGGAGGAGATGAGAGGAGGAGAGGATGAGCGGAAAGGAGGAGAGGAGGAAAGGACAAGAGGATGAGAGGAGAGGAGAGGAGGAGATGAAAGGAAAGGAGAGAAGAAGAGAGGAGGCGAGGAGGGGAGGAGATTTTGGCGAGAGTTCATCCAAGAAATCAGCTAGAGGTGCCAGGACCCTGTGGAGAGGATGAGAAGAGGGTGGATTAGGAGTGTCTGGAGAGCAGTGAGCATGGTGAGGAGAAGAGGGGGGACATTAGGAATGTCTGGAGAGCAGTGAGCATGGTGAGGAGAAGAGGGGACACTAGGAGTTTCTGGAGAGCAATGAGCATGGTGAGGTGAAGAGGGGGGACATTAGGAGTGTCTGGAGAGCAGTGAGCATGGTGAGGAGAAGAGGGGACATTAGGAGTGTCTGGAGAGCAGTGAGCATGGTGAGGAGAAGAGGGGACATTAGGAGTGTCTGGAGAGCAGTGAGCATGGTGAGGAGAAGAGGGGGGACATTAGGAGTGTCTGGAGAGCAGTGAGCATGGTGAGGAGAAGAGGGGACATTAGGAGTGTCTGGAGAGCAGTGAGCATGGTGAGGAGAAGAGGGGGGACATTAGGAGTGTCTGGAGAGCAGTGAGCATGGTGAGGTGAAGAGGGGGGACATTAGGAGTGTCTGGAGAGCAGTGAGCATGGTGAGGAGAAGAGGGGGGACATTAGGAGTGTCTGGAGAGCAGTGAGCATGGTGAGGTGAAGAGGGGGGACATTAGGAGTGTCTGTAGAGCAGTGAGCATGGTGAGGAGAAGAGGGGTGATTAGGAGTGTCTGGAGAGCAGTGAGCATGGTGAGGTGAAGAGGGGTGATTAGGAGTGTCTGGAGAGCAGTGAGCATGGTGAGGTGAAGAGGGGGGACATTAGGAGTGTCTGGAGAGCAGTGAGCATGGTGAGGAGAAGAGGGGTGATTAGGAGTGTCTGGAGAGCAGTGAGCATGGTGAGGTGAAGAGGGGTGATTAGGAGTGTCTGGAGAGCAGTGAGCATGGTGAGGAGAAGAGGGGGGATTAGGAGTGTCTGGAGAGCAGTGAGCATGGTGAGGAGAAGAGGGGTGATTAGGAGTGTCTGGAGAGCAGTGAGCATGGTGAGGTGAAGAGGGGTGATTAGGAGTGTCTGGAGAGCAGTGAGCATGGTGAGGAGAAGAGGGGGGACATTAGGAGTGTCTGGAGAGCAGTGAGCATGGTGAGGTGAAGAGGGGTGATTAGGAGTGTCTGGAGAGCAGTGAGCATGGTGAGGAGAAGACGGGGGATTAGGAGTGTCTGGAGAGCAGTGAGCATGGTGAGGAGAAGAGGGGACATTAGGAGTGTCTGGAGAGCAGTGAGCATGGTGAGGAGAAGAGGGGTGATTAGGAGTGTCTGGAGAGCAGTGAGCATGGTGAGGAGAAGAGGGGGGACATTAGGAGTGTCTGGAGAGCAGTGAGCATGGTGAGGAGAAGAGGGGACATTAGGAGTGTCTGGAGAGCAGTGAGCATGGTGAGGAGAAGAGGGAACATTAGGAGTGTCTGGAGAGCAGTGAGCATGGTGAGGTGAAGAGGGGTGATTAGGAGTGTCTGGAGAGCAGTGAGCATGGTGAGGAGAAGAGGGGGGACATTAGGAGTGTCTGGAGAGCAGTGAGCATGGTGAGGTGAAGAGGGGTGATTAGGAGTGTCTGGAGAGCAGTGAGCATGGTGAGGAGAAGAGGGGGGACATTAGGAGTGTCTGGAGAGCAGTGAGCATGGTGAGGAGAAGAGGGGGGACATTAGGAGTGTCTGGAGAGCAGTGAGCATGGTGAGGAGAAGAGGGGACATTAGGAGTGTCTGGAGAGCAGTGAGCATGGTGAGGAGAAGAGGGGTGATTAGGAGTGTCTGGAGAGCAGTGAGCATGGTGAGGTGAAGAGGGGGGACATTAGGAGTGTCTGGAGAGCAGTGAGCATGGTGAGGTGAAGAGGGGGGACATTAGGAGTGTCTGGAGAGCAGTGAGCATGGTGAGGTGAAGAGAGGGGACATTAGGAGTGTCTGGAGAGCAGTGAGCATGGTGAGGTGAAGAGGGGTGATTAGGAGTGTCTGGAGAGCAGTGAGCATGGTGAGGAGAAGAGGGGACATTAGGAGTGTCTGGAGAGCAGTGAGCATGGTGAGGAGAAGAGGGGACATTAGGAGTGTCTGGAGAGCAGTGAGCATGGTGAGGAGAAGAGGGGTGATTAGGAGTGTCTGGAGAGCAGTGATTATGGTGACGTGAGGAGGAAAAAGGACAACAGAAGAGAGGGAAGGTGATCAGAGTAAAGTCTGAAACTATATTACCTATTTACCTCTGGGATAAGCTGGTGGCTCAGTGCATGACTTTCTCCAGATCCTGAGATATGTCTTCAATCATTTGCAATGCCTTTGTGAGTGATGATTCAAGGACTGAGTCTGCAGCTCTTTTCTCCCTTCTCCTCACACCCCTGCTACTACTGCTGGTGCTCTGTGGCATCGTTGAGGAGCTCACAGCCCTGCTACTACTGCTGCTGCTCTGTGGCATCGCTGAGGAGCTCACAGCCCTGCTACTACTGCTGCTGCTGCTGCTGCTCTGTGGCATTGGTGAAGAGCAAGCCAGTGCATTAGGTCTTGGAAGTGGGCCCAGGATAGAGCTTCCCAGGTCCTGCATGGAGATTGTTTCTAATGCACTGTGCAACTGGGTCCTGGACTTCCTGACGGGCCGCCCCCAGGTGGTGAGGGTAGGTAACAACATCTCCACCCCGCTGATCCTCAACACTGGGGCCCCACAAGGGTGCGTTCTGAGCCCTCTCCTGTACTCCCTGTTCACCCACGACTGCGTGGCCATGCACGCCTCCAACTCAATCATCAAGTTTGCGGATGACACTACAGTGGTAGGCTTGATTACCAACAACGACGAGACGGCCTACAGGGAGGAGGTGAGGGCCCTCGGAGTGTGGTGTCAGGAAAATAACCTCACACTCAACGTCAACAAAACAAAGGAGATGATTGTGGACTTCAGGAAACAGCAGAGGGAGCACCCCCCTATCCACATCGACGGGTCAGTAGTGGAGAAGGTGGAAAGTTTTAAGTTCCTCGGTGTACACATCACGGACAAACTGAATTGGTCTACCCACACAGACAGCGTTGTGAAGAAGGCGCAGCAGCGCCTCTTCAACCTCAGGAGGCTGAAGAAATTCGGCTTGTCACCAAAAGCACTCACAAACTTCTACAGATGCACAATCGAGAGCATCCTGTCGGGCTGTATCACCGCCTGGTATGGCAACTGCTCCGCCCACAACCGTAAGGCTCTCCAGAGGGTAGTGAGGTCTGCAGAACGCATCACCGGGGGCAAACTACCTGCCCTCCAGGACACCTACACCACCCGATGTCACAGGAAGGCCATAAAGATCATCAAGGACAACAACCACCCAAGCCACTGCCTGTTCACCCCGCTATCATCCAGAAGGCGAGGTCAGTACAGGTGCATCAAAGCAGGGACCGAGAGACTGAAAAACAGCTTCTATCTCAAGGCCATCAGACTGTTAAACAGCCACCACTAACATTTAGCGGCCGCTGCCAACATACTGACTCAACTCCAGCCACTTTAAAAATGGGAATTGATGGAAATTATGTAAAAATGTACCACTAGCCACTTTAAACAATGCCACTTAATATAATGTTTACATACCCTACATTACCCATCTCATATGTATATACTGTACTCTATATCATCTACTGCATCTTGCCATCTTTATGTAATACATGTACCACTAGCCACTTTAAACTATGCCACTTTATGTTTACATACCCTACAGTACTCATCTCATATGTATATACCGTACTCTATACCATCTACTGCATCTGCCATGCCGTTCTGTACCACCACTCATTCATATATCTTTATGTACATATTCTTTATCCCTTTACACTTGTGTGTGTGTGTAAGGTAGTAGTTGTGGAATTGTTAGGTTAGATTACTTGTTGGTTATTACTGCATTGTCGGAACTAGAAGCACAAGCATTTCGCTACACTCGCATTAACATCTGCTAACCATGTGTATGTGACTAATAAAATTTGATTTGATTTGATTTGATTTAATGCTGCACTGCAACTCAGTTTGGGAGAGTGGGTTGGGTGCAGATCACCCGTCAGTACTGGTGCAGAGGTAGTGCTTGGAGCCGGTGAACAGGCACTGGTGGGAGGCAGAGAACAAAACCAGGTGCTGTCTCTAATCACTGGTGTTTGTGCCTTGAAAATAGAAAAGTAGAGGTCTATTTAGTAGACATATCCACAACATTAATGAACATCAAATGTCATTAACTGAGACTACAATAGACTACAGTAAATAATGTAGGCCTAGCTACTCAACTCTGCTCAAGCGTTTGCAACATCTTCACTAGCTGGACCTTGCTACCAAACCTTGACTATGGTGTTACCAATGTGGGAAGCTTACGATTTTCTTTCTATGACAAAATTATGTTTGATCAAAAGTTGTAAAGATGTTCTGTTTAGTTGGTTGTCTTGCTTTCCCTGCACTAGTATGTTGCTAGGCTAGCTAGCCACTATCCAGCCAAGTAACTAGCACTAGCTGGCTAGCTATTGTTAGCAAAACATGGCTACTCTCTTCGTCGATGTTACGGATACAGGTATCCTGTGTGTATTCCTTTTCTCTCCTTCTGCCCTAGTCACAGGTGGCAGTCACCAGTCGCCAATCAGTCGCTAATCTGAATACACACCTGCTCCTTTTCCCTTACCCAATCACATCCCATTTCCCTTGGTTTAAAAGAAACCCAATCAGTTGTCTCTGGAGCTGTCTCTCTTTTGTTTTTGCTCCTACATCTCACATTGTCCATTATCATGTGAGTATGTATTGCTGTGGTGTATGGCTGTTTGTTTGTTGGTGGGAAAGGCCAAGCTAAGTCGCCCTTGGGCATACATTACCCTTAGGAAAACTTTGTCTAAGTACCATAGTTAGAACTGGGCGGACCACCCACTGTATTTTATTGGTTAGTTAGCTAGCTGTTCTTGAAGCAGGCAAGACTAGCTTAGTTTTATTTTATTTTATATTTACTAGTTCTTTCCTTGGGTCCAGCTCAGCCCCCCCCCCCCACCCCCACCCCCACCCCATTACCGTGTGTTTGAAAAATAAACCTAAAGTGTTTGACGGTAGATTTAGGTTGTCTGTTGTTTTTAGTTCTCACTGTTCCTTTTCACTGTTATGATTTGCATGAGATATGTTACGGGTCTCATTTCCATCCCCCCTAGACTGCAGGGCCAAAGGGGTTCGTAACAGTCGACTACAATAGAAAATACAACAACACACCCCATCCTTCAACAAACCCCATGCTTCATGTGCCGAACAAGCCAGCAGCAACATTTCTGGAGCAGCCTTTCCACCGGCATCTCCACTGCGCCCCTTGTTTCTTTTCTTTGCCTTGACAAACTTGTCACGAGCGCTACCCCACTTTTTCGAACAAGTGATTGGATCAGACCCCAGCGTTTCCACAATCTCCCTTCATGAATTGACATTTACATGCTGGTCTATATATAATGCATGGCTAGAATCACACTGGTGAAGGTACTTCTGTACCTCCTCTGTCAATCGATGCTCCAAGTTGTGATTCGCCATATTGAATCCAGTTTAGGCTGAATTAACAAGAAGCAGAAACTCGCATCACCTCTCCAGTTGACCAATCACAGATGAAGGGTCTTCGGCTTTCAATCTTCGGCTGGCCTTAGAGAAAAAAGAAGAAAAACAGGCGACAACCCCGAACCGAACTCCAAAACGAACAAAATCATCACAAAATGACATAATATATGCTTGAACTGTACCGATCTGTTTCGGTTGGGAAGCATACGGCCGTCTTTACCCCAGTCCCACCCCCAACCCTATTCCCATCCTCAAGCACAACCCCATTCCCAACCCTACCTACCAAGCACAACCCTAAACCCCACCCAACACCCAGCAACCCTCCTCTTCCCACCACCTCCCCTCTTTTCCTCCACCGAACTACCCCAGACAGCCTTGTTAAGGTGTCTAGCTCCCTCAGACTCAGAGTCAGTGTGAAAATAATAAACACAAGTCTATTCAGGCGGATTCTAATTGATGTCAATCATTGGTTTGCTGCTCAGTGTGGTTGATGTTGATTTATTACATAAACACACACTGAAAAATCCCTTTATCCCTCCTTACTGCTGTCTTCCCGAGAGTGAAGATCTGGGTTCAAATAATATTTGAAAAAATTTCAAATACTGTATGCTTCCTTGATGGAGTTTGTGTGGTGCAATGAAACCAGGAGCATAGACTTAAAAGTGCATACCCCAAGAATCTGGCACACCATGCAGGCTAAAACAAACACATTGTATTTTGTTTTACAAAATACAAACACAAAAATGCTTTCAAATACTATTTGAACCCAAGACTGCTGAGAAGTTCTCTGCTGAGAGAGTTTGTTGGATCTGGTTCAGAAAGGCAGAAAATTACACATGGTTGCCGAATAGCTGGAACTTTCTCTAGTGTGCTTGTCTGTCTTTTGGTAAGCCATTATGTCTAATGTGTAAATAGCTGTGTTTGTTATGTATCTCAGAGCTGTTTGCCAGGTTAATGGAGACCGTATGGTTGGAGCCAGGAGGGAAAGAGTCTGTACGCGGGCAGAAATCTGGAAACACATTTGTATTGTCCATTATTATACTTATGTGACAAGGTGTCAAAATATAGGAAATTATTTGAATTGCGCTTTCAAGTCTTGAAATAATTGTTTTCATATATAAATTGAAATTTTGTGAATGTGTTGTGTATAGTTTATGAATGTGTTATGACGTCATTATAGTGTTACCAAACAAACACATATATAAATAGACAATGAAATAACTATTGAGCTATCT
The DNA here is from genome assembly GCF_045679555.1 of Salvelinus alpinus. Lineage (NCBI taxonomy): Eukaryota > Metazoa > Chordata > Actinopteri > Salmoniformes > Salmonidae > Salvelinus > Salvelinus alpinus. Next base: position 51,484,716 of record NC_092097.1, read on the forward strand.
GTATTTCATGTTTAAGAATGAAAACACCAAATGAATCCCCAGCTCTCAGGACCATTTTGTGTGAATTTATAAAGCCTACTATAACGGGGAATGAGCGGACAGACAGACGGAGGTGGAAGCCTGCCACTAAGAGCTGATGCAATGGAACTCTTAGCTCCTATGGACAGTTTCCCAGACCCAGGTTAAGCCTGGTCCCAGATCTGTTTGTGCTGTTTTGCCAAGTCCATGTGACAATGACCATAGGAGTTAGCAAGACAGCACGGACACATCTGTTACCAGACTAGGTTAAGTCTATATATTCCTGGAATGTAAAAGTAGTTCAAATGGAGATTCTCGTTTGAGCATGCTTTTCAAGTTCAGGAATAAACTAGGCTTCATCTGGGTCTGGGAAACCAAACAGGCCCATACTGTACTGCAACATGCTGATCACCTCAACCACCAGCAGGTATAGGGTGACATCTAGTGGCGACTGATGGAACAGCACTCTCTACTGCTCATATGGGGTAATAGCTGAAACTGTATCTATTTTCAAAAAGGATAGCTATTGTCACCTGTCACTGGCAAACCTGTTGTAGTGCCTGTACTAACAGGTGATTATATCCTAGTTATAGAGACCACAATTGAATCAGCATTATGCACAAAGTTGTTACTGGGCTGTCTCCCCCCCGGCCGTGATTTGGAGTCCCATTGGGCAGCGCACTAATCCCCTCAGGAGGCTGAAAGGATTTGGCATGGGCCCTCAGATCCTCAAAAAGTTCTACAGCTGCACCATTGAGAGCATCTTGACTGGATGCATCACCGCTTGGTATGGCGAGGTGCTTGGCCTCAATTTCCTTTAGTCCACGGTCAGCTCCTTTGTCTTACTGATGTTGAGGAAGAGGTTGTTGTCCTGGCACCACACTGCCAGGTCTCCGACCTCCTCCCTATAGGCTGTCTCATCGTTGACGGTGATCAGGCCTACCACTGTAGTGTCGTCAGCAAACTTAATGATGGTGTTGGAGTCGTGTGCGGCCACTCTGTCATGGGTGAACAGGAAGTACAGGATGGGACTAAGCACGCACCACTGAGGGGCCCCCATGTTAAGGATCAGTGCGGCAGATGTGTTGTCTACCCTTACCACCTGGGGGCGGCCCGTCAGGAAGTCCAGAATTCAGTTGCAGAGGGAGGTGTTCAGTCCCTGGGTCCTTAGCTTAGTGATGACCAGCATTCTCACGTAGGTGTTCCTTTGGTCCAAGTGGCAAGGTCAGCATGGAGTGCAATAGAGATTGCTTCATTTGTGGATCTGTTGGGTGGTATGTGAATTAGAGTGGGTCTAGGGTTTCTGGGATGATGGTGTTGATGTGAGACATGACCAGCCTTTCAAAATATTTCATGGCTACAGATGTGAGTGCTACGGGGCAGTAGTCATTTAGGCAGGTTACCTTCGTTTTCTTGGGCACAGGGACTATGGTGTTCTGCTTGAAACATGTAGGTTTTACAAACTCGTTCTGGGACAGGTTGAAAATGTCAGTGAAGACACTTGCCAGTTGGTCAGCGCATGCTCTGAGTACGTGTCCTGATAGTCCGTCTGTCCCTTCGCCCTTGGGAATGTTAACCTGTTTAAACCTGTCTTACTCACATCGACTATTGTCGTCCAGAACAGGTGGAAAAGAAGCAAATTAGTTTAGGCACTACATGTCAGGAACCGAATAAGCACATTAGATTATACTAAATTCACACACAAGTTTTAGTTCATTTCCTGAAATTAGTGAATTCATCAAAATGTCAATGACACCCCCCCCCCCCCTGGTTGTGTTCCAGACATGCCCGGTTCTGTTCCAGACATGCCCGGTTCTGTTCCAGACATGCCCGGTTCTGTTCCAGACATGCCCGGTTCTGTTCCAGACATGCCCGGTTCTGTTCCAGACATGCTCGGTTCTGTTCCAGACATGCCCGGTTCTGTTCCAGACATGCTCGGTTCTGTTCCAAGCTTCGGCCACAATACCTGATGGACAAGACCATGGAAGCATCTTTCAAATACATCAACAAGAACATCAACAAGAAGCTCCTCAACATCAACTTCAGGGGAAACAGTGTAAGTAGCTACACTCAATCCACCACAATAATCGTATACATTTTATATATATAATGATCATCTGAAAAATGTGTCTAATCTGATGTGAATTGTTATCATTAATGAAAGCGGTAGCATCTGACAGGCATCCAGATACAGGAGTCTGAGGTGATGACCACCATGTTCCGTTACTATGACTTCAAACTAAATCAAACTTCATTAGTCACATGCGCCGAATACAACAACCTTACCGTGAAATGCTTACTTAATTAAAAGCCTTTAACCAACAGAGCAGTTCAAGAAGAGATAAGAAAATATTTACCAAATCAAATTATTAAAAAATGAACACAATAAAATAACAATAATGAGGTCATATACAGGGGGTACCGGTACCGAGTCAATATGAGGGTGTACAGGTTAGTCGAAGTAATTTGTACATGTAGGTAGGGGATGACGTGACTATGCATAGATAATAACAGTGAGTAGCAGCAGTGTCAAGTGGGTGTCAATGTAAATAGTTTGTGTGGACATTTTATTAATTGTTCAGCAGTCTTATGGCTTGGGGGTAGAAGCTGTTAAGGAGCCTTTTGGTCCTAGACTTGGCGCTCAGGTACCGCTTGACGTGCGGTAGCAGAGAGAACAGTCTATGACTTGGGTGACTGGAGTCTTTGACACTTTTTTGAGCTTTCTTCTGACACCGCCTAGTATATAGGTCCTGAATGGCAGGAAGTTTGGCCCCAGTGATGTACAAGGCCGTACGCACTACCCTCTGTAGCACCTTATGGTCAAATGCCAAGCAGTTGCCATACCAATCGGTCAGGATGCTCTCGATGGTGCAGCTGTAGAACTTTTTGAGGATCTGGGGACCCACGCAAATCTTTTCAGTCTCCTGAGGGGAAAAAGGTATTGTCGTGCCCTCTTCACGATTGTCTTGGTGTGTTTGGCCCATGATAGTTTGTTGGTGATGTGGACACCAAGGTACTTGAAACTCTCTATCCGCTCCACTGCAGCCCCGTCAATGTTAACCTCTTAAGAATCCGCCCCTTTTTTTCAATTTTCGCCTAAAATGACATACCCAAATCTAACTGCCTGTAGCTCAGGCCCTGAATATGCATATTCTTGGTACCATTTGAGAGGAAACACTTTGAAGTTTGTGGAAATGTGAAAGGAATGTAGGAGAATATAACACAATAGATCTGGTAAAAGATAATAGAAAGAAAAAACTGACGGTTCTTTTGTATTTTTTTTGTACCATCATCTTTGAAATGCAAGAGAAAGGCCATAATGTATTATTCCAGCCCAGGTGCAATTTTGATTTTGGCCACTAGATGGCATCAGTGTATTCGCAAAGTTTTAGACTGATCCAATGAACCATTGCCTTTCATGTTCAAAATTGTGCACTCTCCAATAGTATGGTATTCGTTCACTGTAATAGCTACTGTAAATTGGACAGTGCAGTTAGATTAACACGAATGTAAACTTTCTGCCAATATCAGATATGTCTATGTCCTGGGAAATGTTGTTGTTACTTACAACCTCATGCTAATCGCATTAGCCTACGAGATGTTAATGGGGGCCTGTTCGGCCCACCTTTTCCGGCTTTTTTGTCTTGCTCACATTTTCAGGATCATGTTTATGAACTGCTGAATACAATTGATGCCTGCCAGTGCTTCTTCATAGATGGCATGGAGTTCAGGGTGAGTCTTTCTATACCAGTGTTTCCCAAACCTCTATGTCAATAGCCCCAGCCAGGTCCACTTATTTGATCAAACTCCATGCTTTCCTCTTACAGTCTTTCTATACCAGTGTTTCCCAAACTCTCTTCCAGTACCCCCAGCCAGGTCCACTTATTTTATGTATTGCAGGTCAACTAATCATCAAGCTCTTCATTAGTTGATGTTCTGGAATAAATTAAATATGAGGAACTGTTCCATCCAGGTATCACTGCATTGGTATTCAAAGCACAAAACAAAAACATTTCCAAACTGGATTAACATATAAAGTGTTTGTTTCTCTCGCCCAACTGAAATAATATACTTTTAAGGGGAGTCAAATCGAGTTATTTTATTGTACAGAGGAAATTGTGTCCTGTGCCTCCTTCCTGTGACGAAGGTTTGTAGGGTGGTCATGTAATAATAAAGAGTATTATGATGATAATAAAATAAAACACATCAATCTATCACCCAATTTCAGAATAGAAAATAGAAAAATATCTTAATGATGATACAACAAAATAATGCACTATGACGTCTCACCCAATTTTGTGGCATTTCTTTTTTAACCCACTATTTCGTGGTATCCAATTGGTAGTTACACTCTTGTCTCGTCGCTGCAACTCCTATATGGACTCAACCCAACCAAGCTGCACTGCTTCTTGACACAATGCATACTTAACCCGGAATCCAGCCGCACCAATGTGTCAAAGGAAACACCTGGCGTGCACTGCTCCCAGCCTGCCACAGGAGTCACTAGTGCGCAATGGGACAAGGACATCCCTGCCGGCCAAACCCTCTCCTAACCCAGACAATGCTGGGCCAATTGTGCGCCGACCCGTGGGTCTCCAGGTCGCGGCCGGCTGCGACAGAGCCTGGACTCGAACCCAGAATCTCTAGTGGCTGCGCCACTCGGGAGGCCCTTTGGCTGTTGTATTTCTATAAAGCCTGTATAATATATAACGAACACATAACTCAAATAGCTTTTTAAAAATGTATTGTGTTGTGGAAATGCATAAGTGTGGGTCTCCACATTCTGGAGTTTTGAAATCAGTGGAATTAGAGTATGATAGCTAAAAAGATGGAGGAAACACCTGTCTCCTGATTACATCTTCAAACTAAGGGTAACCGTGGCATGGCATTCCTGACAGGGAGACTCGTCCATGCACAATGATGTATACAGGTAAAACAGTCTAGCGTGAGCTAGCTAACGTTACATTTTCAGATATTACACGGACCTAGCTTCCAGCGCCGACAGAGATGGCCGCCTCGCTTCGCGTTCTTAGGAAACTGTGCAGTATTTAGTTTTTTTATGTATTATTTCTTACATTGTTACCCCAGGAAATCTTAAGTTTTATTACATACAGCCGAGAAGAACTAATGGATATAAGAGCAACGTTAACTCACCAACATTACGACCAGGAATACGACTTTCCCAAAGCGGATCCTCTGTTTGGTCCACCACCCAGGACAATGGATCGGATCCCAGCCGGCCCAAAACAACGGCGCCGCAGAAGGGGCAGACGGAGCGGTTGTCTGGTCAGGCTCCGTAGACGGGCACATCGCGCACCACTCCCGAGTATACTACTCGCCAATGTCCAGTCTCTTGGCCACAAGGTATCCAGTCTCTTGACCACAAGGTAGACGAAATCCGAGCAAGGGTTGCCTTCCAGAGAGACATCAGAGATTGTAACTTTCTTTGTTTCAAGGAAACATGGCTCACTAGGGATCCGTAATCAGAGTCAGTACAGCCACCTGGTTTCTTCACACATCGCGCCAACAGAAACAAACATCTCTCTGGTAAGAAGAGGGGCGGGGGTGTATGCCTTATGATTAACGAATCTGGAAATAGGGCTCCGTAAATTTGATCAGCATATCGAATGCGCGACCCGGGCTGGCAATACCCTAATTCATTGTTATTCTAACTTCCGCGATGCATACAAAGCCCTCCCCCGCCCTCCTTTCGGAAAATCTGACCACAACTCCATTTTGCTGCTCCCAGCCAATAGACAGAAACTCAAACAGGAAACGCCCGTGCTCAGGTCTGTTCAACGCTGGTTCGACCAATCGGATTCCACGCTTTAAGATTGCTTCAATCACGTGGACTGGGATATGTTCCGCATAGCATCGGACAACAACATTGATGAATACGCTGATTCGGTGAGCGAGTTTATTAGCAAGTGCATCGGTGATGTTGTACCCACAGCGACAATTAAAACCTTCCCCAACCAGAAACCGTGGATTGACGGCAGCATTTGCGCAAAACTGAAAGCGTGAACCACGGCTTTTAATCAGGGCAAGGCGACCGGAAACATGACCGAATACAAACAGTGTAGCTATTCCCTCCGCAAGGCAATCAAACAAGCTAAGCGTCAGTATAGAGACAAAATAGAGTCACAATTCAACGGCTCAGACACAATTCAACGGCTCAGAGAGATATGTGGCAGGGTCTACAGTCAATCACGGACTACAAAAAGAAAACCAGCCCCGTCACGGACCACGATGTCTTGCTCCAAGACAAACTAAACAACTTCTTTGCTCGCTTTGAGGACAATCCAATGCCACTGACATGGCCCGCTACCAAAACCTGCGGGCTCTCCTTCACTGCAGCCAACGTGAGTAAAACATTTAAACATGTTAACCCTCGCAAGGCTGTCAGCCCAGACGGCATCCCTAGCCGCGTCCTCAGAGCATGCGCAGACCAGCTGGCTGGTGTGTTCACAGACATATTCAATCAATCCCTATCCCAGTCTGCTGTGCTCACATGCTCCAAGATGGCCACCATTGTCCCTGTTCCCAAGAAAGCTAAGGTAACTGAGCTAAATTACTATCGCCCTGTAGCACTCACTTCCGTCATCATGAAGTGCTTTAAGAGACTAGTCAAGGATCATATCACCTCCACCTTACCTGACACCCTAGATCCACTCCAATTTGCTTACCACCCCAATAGAGCCACAGACAACGCAATCGCAATCACACTGCACACTGCCCTAACCCATCTGGACAAGAGTAATAACTATGTAAGAATGCTGTTCATCGACTACAGCTCAGCTCAGACCCTGGGTCTCGACCCTGCCCTGTGCATCTGGGTCCTAGACTTCCTGACAGGCCGCCCCCAGGTGGTGAGGGTAGGAAACAAAATCTCCACCCCGCTGATCCTCAACACTGGGGCCCCATAAGGGTGCGTTCTCAGCCCTCTCCTGTACTCCCTGTTCAACCATGACTGTGTGGCCATGCACACCACCAACTCAATCATCAAGACGACACTACAGTGGTAGACTTGATTACCAACAACGACGAGATGGCCTACAGGGAGGAGGTGAGGGCCCTCGGAGTGGAAAATAACCTCACACTCAATGTCAACAAAACAAAGGAGATGATCGTGGACTTCAGGAAACAGCAGAGGGAGCCCCCTATCCACATCCACGGGACAGTAGTGGAGAAGGTGGAAAGTTTTAAGTTCCTCGGCGTACACATCACGGACAAACTGAAATGGTCCACCCACACAGACAGCGTGGTGAAGAAGGCACAGTAGCGCCTCTTCAACCTCAGGAGGCTGAAGAAATTAGTCTTGTCACCAAAAACACTCAAACTTTTACAGATGCACAATCGAGAGCGTCCTGTCGGGCTGTATCACCGCCTGGTACGGCAACTGCTCCGCCCACAACCGCAAGGCTCTCCAGAGGGTAGTGAGGTCTGCACAACACATCACAGGTGGCAAACTACCTGCCCTCCAGGACACCTACACCACCCGATGTCACAGGAAGGCCAAAAAGATCATCAAGGACAACAACCACCCGAGCCACTGCCTGTTCACCCCGCTATCATCCAGAAGGTGAGGTCAGTACAGGTGCATCAAAGCTGGGACCGAGAGACTGAAAAACAGCTTCTATCTCAAGGCCTTCAGACTGTTAAACAGCCATTACTAACATTGAGTGGCTGCTGCCAACATACTTACTCAAATCTCTAGCCACTTTAATAATAAAAAATTGGATGTAATAAATGTATCACTAGCCACTTTAAACAATGCACTTTATATAATGTTTACATACCCTACATTACTCATCTCATATGTATATACTGTACTCTATACTATCTACTGCATCTTGCCTATGCCGTTCGGCCATCGCTCATCAATATATTTTTTTGTACATATTCTTATTTATTACTTTACACTTGTGTGTATAAGGTAGTTGTTGTGAAATTGTTAGATTACTTGTTAGATATTACTGCATGGCCGGAACTAGAAGCACAAGCATTTCGCTACACTCGCATTAACATCTGCTAACCATGTGTATGTGACAAATAACATTTGATTTGATTTCTAATTTTGACAGAAAGTAGTTTCATTTCAAGCTAAAGTGTACTGTTAGCTAGCTAGCTAACGTTAGCTGCTTGCTCCCTAGCTGACGTTATTTTTCATTTCCCAGAGCTGTGTGCTATTCTAGGTAGCTAGCTTACATTGAACATGGTTGGTTAGCTCCCAGCACTGTGCCGGTGTCAGTAAACGTCTGCAAAAAAGCGTAATGAAATTGTTGCCAGCGGAGATGGTTAGGCTGTTTTCATGTTATCCAGGAGGTAAACAAATCATCGGCCAGAGCGCCGTGTGTGTGTGCTTTGAGAGCAAAACGTGATGGGTGGGGCTAAAGCTTAAGAGGGTGTGAACGATGCTGAATGGGTGTAGACAAAGAAGAGCTCTTCACTAGATAGCAAAACATTCAAAGGCCATTTTCTCAAAAGTGAGTTTACAAGTTGATCAACTTTCAAAGCAGAATTACTTTCCCATTGTTCCTCAACTGCAGTGTATGACATACCATTTTGTAGCTCTGAGTCTCTACTTTTATATAATGTAAAAAACTATGTTTAAAATTTTGCTACAGAAGACTGATTCCAGGTGGTGAGTCAGCATCAACCCACTGCATTATTTGACGTCTCTCCTGGCTGTACCGAGTCTGTCTTCTGACTACAGACTAACACTTTTTCAGGATCATATTTATGAACTGCTGAATAAAATTCAACACTAGTGGATTTGTCCCTTAGGGCCACCGTAGGTGTCACACAGCACATGATAACTTGTAAGTTAGTTATCATGTTAACCTACTTTGTAACCCGCATCATTAATTCATTCAGTAATTCAATAATCGACTCACTTACTCATTCATCTATTCATTCATTATTTCAGCAATTCATTAATTCACTCACTAACTCACTCATTCAGTAATTCAGTAATTCATTCATCAGGCAGTCCATTTTTACTTCACCAAGAACTACCTGGAGCTCATCGTCACCTACACGTCCATCGTTGTCATGTTGTCACGTATTGATGAAGGTCCTGATGGCCATATACAACTGTGCTCATGAGACGCCCAACGGAAACAGGTAAGACCGGTTACATCTACCATCTATTTAAAGACAGTCGATTCAGGAAGGGATTCGGCATACAAATTTAAGAATAGAAACAGTGCTCATTGAAAATTATATTCTTTCATTGACATTTCTGAACAGACAATGAATTAATTTATTTTCATTGACATTTCTGAACAGACAAGGAATTAATTTATTTTCATATGCAAATATATAACCAGATCACATACTCACACTGCAAGCTCATTTCACTCTCAATTCAATTCATGCTAGAAATAATCAGACATAGGCTTTTTCCACTCATTCAATAGAGGATGGCATTTCAACATACATTTATGATTTAAAAAAAATCTGATGTTCTCATCAGGATGGCATTAGCGTAAGCTAAGCAAATGCCCAGTCACGACAACTTCACTTCTCTTAGCCATCGATATAGCCATGCATCTCAAAGATGATTACCCATAATTGCACACAGTTGTCTCCTCAACTAATAACTGGTTAATTGGCAGTAACAACACATCTGTCCCTTCCTGTCCAACCTTTCCCAGAGTGAAAAGCAGTACACTGACATTTTGAGTCTTCCCATTTCATGCCATATTTATTTATATCTACAAAATGGCAGGAGGAAGTTTATATTGATCAAAGATGCCGAGGAGGAGGAAATACAACAGGGAACAAAGAAATTGAATGTCACAGCAATTTTCCACCAGTCCCTTCATAATACGCCTCAGTAGCTTGGAGATAGAGAGTTGTGATCAAGCTAACGGAGTTTAGAAGGAGAGGTGTAACACCACAGTAGTGGAGAATGCCTCTCCTTCATCTCCTAATCAAAAACTGGTAAGTAGTAATGACAGAATGGGGAATTTGATTAACTTTTTGTGTGGCTGATGCCAACACAGGGTACTGCTGTTTGTATGACTTAGTGCTGTACATGACAGTGTAAGTGTAGACATGCATGAATGTGTGGTTGATTGGCTAAGTCATGCGTGATTAATTGATTGATCCTTCAGTGACCTTGCGTATCCCCGCCTGGCTCAGATGTTCCTGAAGAGTGAACTGCCCATGAAGAAACTCACTGAGGAGTTCGGACCTCACACTATGGTAATGTCAACTGTATGTTAACTAGGGTATATTCACTAGGGTATATTCACTAGGGTGTATTCATCTGGGTATATTCGCTAGGGTATATTTACAGGTGTATATTGACTAGGGTATGTTGACTAGGGTATGTTCACTAGGGTATATTCACTAGGGTATGTTCACTAGGGTATATTCACTAGGGTATATTCACTAGGGTATATTCACTAGGGTATGTTCACTAGGGTATATTCACTAGGGTATATTCACTAGGGTATATTCACTAGGGTATATTCACTAGGGTATGTTCACTAGAGTATATTCACTAGGGTATGTTCACTAGAGTATATTCACTAGGGTATATTCACTATGGTATTTTCACTAGGGTGTATTCAATAGGGTATATTAACTAGGGCATTTTCACTTGGGTATATTCACTAGGTTATATTCACTAGGTTATATTCTCACTAGGGTATATTCACTAGGGTATATTCACTAGGGTATATTCATCTGGATATATTCATCTGGATATATTCACTAGGGTATATTCACTGGGGTATATTCACTAGGGTATATTCACTAGAATATATTCACTAGAGTATATTCACTAGAGTATGTTCACTAGGGTATATTCACTAGGGTATATTCACTAAAGTATATTCAGTAGAGTATATTCACTAGGGTATATTCACTAGAGTATATTCACTAGGGTATATTCACTAGGGTATATTCACTAGAGTATATTCACTAGAGTATGTTCACTAGGGTATATTCACTAGGGTATATTCACTAAGGAATATCGACGAAGGTAATGTTAATAACTGTATGTTCACTAGGGTATATTCACTAGGGTGTATTCACGAGAGTATATTCACGGGGGTATATTCACTAGGGTATATTCACTAGGGTATATTCACTAGGATATATTCACTAAGGAATATGGACTAAAGTAATGTTAACTGTATGTTCACTAGGGTATATTCACTAGGGTGTATTCACGAGAGTATATTCACTAGGGTATATTGACTAGGAAATATTCTTGTTTTTGAGAGAAAAGCAATTTTTTTGGTCCATTAAAATAAAATAAAATAAATCAGAAATACAGTGTAGACATTGTTAATGTTGTAAATGACTATTATAGCTGGAAACGGCTGATTTTTTATGGAATATTACTTAAGCGTACAGAGGCCCATTATCAGCAACCATCACTCCTGTGTTCCAATGGCACATTGTGTTAGCTAATCCAAGTTTATCATTTTAAATGGCTAATTGATCATTAGAAAACCAATTTGCAATTATGTTAGCACAGCTGAAAACTGCTGTCCTGATTAAAGAAGCAATAAAACTGGCCTTCTTTAGACGTTGAGTATCTGGAGAATCAGCGTTTATGGGATCGATTACAGGCTCAAAATGGCCAAAAACAAAAGGCTTTGTTCTGAAACTTGTGTATATTCTTGTTCTGAGAAATGAGGCAGAGTTGCAAAGAAAAAGTCATATCTCAGACTGGCCAATAAAAAGTAAAGATTAAGATGGGCAAAATAAAACAGACACGGGAGAAAGATATGGCTTTTTCTTTGCCACTCTGCCTAGAAGGCCAGCATCCTGGAGTTGCCTCTTCACTGTTGACGTTGATACTGGTGTTATGCGGGTACTATTTAATGAAGCTGTCAGTTGAGGTCTTGTGAGGCGTCTGTTTCTCAAACTAGTGTACTAATGTACTTGTCCTCTTGCTCAGTTGTGCAGCGGGGCCTCCCACTCTTTCTATTCTGGTTAGGGCCAGTTTGCACTGTTCTCGCGCCCACCCTCTCCCTCCCACCTTATCCCTCCTTCCCCACCCTTCTCCCCCCTCTCCCTCCCACCTTATCCCTCCTTCCCCACCCTTCTCCCACCTCTCCCTCCCACCTTATCCCTCCTTCCCCACCCTTCTCCCCCCTCTCCCTCCCACCTTATCCCTCCTTCCCCACCCTTCTCCCCCCTCTCCCTCCCACCTTATCCCTCCTTCCCCACCCTTCTCCCCCTCTCTTCCCAGGCTGTGATGGAGGCCCCGCTGTCCCTGCAGATGTTGCACCCCAGGAGGAACCTTCCAGCAGAACAGTGGAACAGCGCTTCTTAGTCTCCTCAGCGAAACCCGCTACCATGCTGGAGCCTGCCACATGCGACACCATGAGACCCTCCTTTATCTCCTCTCTTCCCCTCTTCTCTTCTGTTCTCCTCTCCTCTGGATGTTGTCTACTGTGACTCCGTGAAACTGTCCCTTCCCCTTTTCTCCTCAAATCGGTTTTCTTTTCTCTTTGTCTCTTCTCCTCTGTTCTGCTCCGCTCTGTTCTGTTCCGCTCTGTTCCGCTCTGCTGTTTTGGCTCTGCTCTGTTCTTCTGTGTTCTGCGCTGTCCTGCTCTGTTCTATTTTCTTCTATTCTCCCTCTTCTCTTCTCCTTTCCTATTTTATTTTCCTCTCCTCTCCTCCTCTCTTGACTGCCCTTTCCATGTCCAGCATGCTGATTTTCAAAGGCAGCTGCTGAAGTCTTTGAAGTACCAATGCGCTCTATGTTCACTGTTAGTCTCTGGGTCCTGTGGCTCTCTACGTTAATCTCTGGGCCCTGTGACTCTCTACATGTTAATCTCTGGGCCCTGTGACTCTCTACATGTTAATCTCTGGGCCCTGTGACTCTCTACATGTTAATCTCTGGGCCCTGTGACTCTACATGTTCATCTCTGGGCCCTGTGACTCTCTACATGTTAATATCTTGGTCCTGTGACTCCCTACATGTTAATCTCTTGGTCCTGTGACTCTCTACATGTTAATCTCTTGGTCCTGTGACTCTCTACATATTAATCTCTTGGTCCTGTGACTCCCTACATGTTAATCTCTTGGTCCTGTGACTCTCTACATGTTAATCTCTTGGTCCTGTGACTCTCTACATGTTAATCTCTTGGTCCTGTGACTCTCTACACGTTAATCTCTTGGTCCTGTGACTCTCTACATGTTAATCTCTTGGTCCTGTGACTCTCTACATGTTAATCTCTTGGTCCTGTGACTCTCTACATGTTAATCTCTTGGTCCTGTGACTCTCTACATGTTATTTTCTAGGCCCTGTGGCTCTCTACATGTTAATCTCCTGGTCCTGTGGCTCTCTACATGTTATTTTCTAGGCCCCGTGACTCCCTACATGTTAATCTCCTGGTCCTGTGACTCTCTACATGTTATTTTCTAGGCCCTGTGGCTCTCTACATGTTAATCTCCTGGTCCTGTGGCTCTCTACATGTTATTTTCTAGGCCCTGTGACTCCCTACATGTTAATCTCCTGGTCCTGTGACTCTCTACATGTTATTTTCTAGGCCCTGTGGCTCTCTACATGTTAATCTCCTGGTCCTGTGGCTCTCTACATGTTAATCTCTTGGTCCTGTGACTCTCTACATGTTAATCTCCTGGTCCTGTGACTCCCTACATGTTAATCTCCTGGTCCGGTGACTCTCATCATGTTAATCTCTGGGCCCTGTGACTCTCTACATGTTAATCTCTTGGTCCTGTGACTCCCTACATGTTAATCTCTTGGTCCTGTGACTCCCTACATGTTAATCTCCTGGTCCTGTGACTCTCTACATGTTATTTTCTAGGCCCTGTGACTCTCTACATGTTAATATCTTGGTCCTGTGACTCTCTACATGTTAATCTCTTGGTCCTGTGACTCTCTACATGTTAATCTCTTGGTCCTGTGACTCTCTACATGTTAATCTCCTGGTCCTGTGACTCTCTACATGTTAATCTCTTGGTCTTGTGACTCCCTACATGTTAATCTCCTGGTCCTGTGACTCTCTACATGTTACTTTCTAGGCCCTGTGGCTCTCTACATGTTAATCTCTGGGCCCCGGGGCTCTCTACATGTTAATCTCCTGGTCCTGTGACTCTCTACATGTTAATCTCTGGGCCCTGTGACTCCCTACATGTTAATCTCCTGGTCCTGTGACTCTCTACATGTTATTTTCTAGGCCCTGTGGCTCTCTACATGTAAAGAAACAATGCATTCAACACGTCTGTAGTCACAAGCTGGATGTAGTCATTGCATAGGAATATGGGACCAAATAGGCCTACGAAACCTTTGACTTCTGCAATACACGTTAAGTGAATTAGTGCAAACACTTTTGACAAATAGATACATAAACTGCTTTCATTTATAAATGGTAAAAAAATACATGTATGAACATACCCTAAAGTGAAAGGTGTCATTTTGTAATGTCGCCTCATATGAAACATTTGATCTCATGTCCAAAATGCTGGTGTATAGAGCCCAAAAAATTATAAATATATACAGACGGGAGTGTATCTGGGAATGATCTTACTGCCGTAGGGTCGACTTATGAACTTGGGTTTTCCACAGATGGCATGAGTACTTGTCCTTACAGGTGATGGAGCGCAGGATACTTTGTGAGTACTAGCTTTCATCTTCAGACTCAGGAGCCGGTATAG
>NC_092097.1:51833963-51901564 GCF_045679555.1 Salvelinus alpinus
AACCTCCCTGTGTACAGTGGACGGACAGAGGTGGGTACAACCTCCCTGTGTACAGTGGACGGACAGAGGTGGGTACAACCTCCCTGTGTACAGTGGACGGACAGAGGTGGGTACAACCTCCCTGTGTACAGTGGACGGACAGAGGTGGGTACAACCTCCCTGTGTACAGTGGACGGACAGAGGTGGGTACAACCTCCCTGTGTACAGTGGACGGACAGAGGTGGGTACAACCTCCCTGTGTACAGTGGACGGACAGAGGTGGGTACAACCTCCCTGTGTACAGTGGACGGACAGAGGTGGGTACAACCTCCCTGTGTACAGTGGACGGACAGAGGTGGGTACAACCTCCCTGTGTACAGTGGACGGACAGAGGTGGGTACAACCTCCCTGTGTACAGTGGACGGACAGAGGTGGGTACAACCTCCCTGTGTACAGTGGACGGACAGAGGTGGGTACAACCTCCCTGTGTACAGTGGACGGACAGAGGTGGGTACAACCTCCCTGTGTACAGTGGACGGACAGAGGTGGGTACAACCTCCCTGTGTACAGTGGACGGACAGAGGTGGGTACAACCTCCCTGTGTACAGTGGACGGACAGAGGTGGGTACAACCTCCCTGTGTGTCTATATATCTGGATGATTGATAACTGACTCATACTACTGACACCTTTTCATCTGGTCCCCATGTATAATAAACTCCCTGACATTCTCTCTCTCTTCCTCTGGTCCTCTCTCTCTCTCTCTCTCTCTCTTCCTTTGGTCCTCTCTCTCTCTCTTCCTCTGGTCCTCTCTCTCTCTCTCTTCCTCTGGTCCTCTCTCTCTCTCTCTCTCTCTCTCTCTTCCTTTGGTCCTCTCTCTCTCTCTTCCTCTGGTCCTCTCTCTCTCTCTCTTCCTTTGGTCCTCTCTCTCTTTCTTCCTCTGGTCCTCCCTCTCTCTTTTTCTTCCTCTGGTCCTCTCAATTTTCAATTCAATTCGCTTTATTGGCATGACGTAACAATGTACATATTGCCAAAGCTTATTTTGGATATTTACAATATAAAAAAAAGAATCAAAATTGTAAATGGGACAACAGTAACAACAATAACCAAGTATCAAAATAACCAACACATTCAACAATAACAATAAGCATACAGTAGAGGACATGTGCAGGTTGATTGGTCTGTCAGACACTGTCCCTCAACTTATGGCAGGCAGCAATGTAGTGCGCTGCCAACCCACAGCTCTCTGCGTCCTCCCCCATCAGGACGGGTAGCCTATCCTCATCAGAGAGGTCTTTGAAACCTTGAATAAGGGTTTCAAATTTGGGAAAATGACACTCTCTAATTGTTTTATATTTTTGACATTTTGTCAGGAAATGCAGCTCCGTCTCAGGTTCTGCTATTGTGCAGTGGTTGCACAGCCTTTCCTCTACAGGGAGCCAGGTTTTCCTGTGTCTACCCTTCTCAATGGCAAGGCTGTGCTCACTGAGCCTGTACTTTGTCAATGTTTTTCTAAGGTTTTGATCAGTAACCATGGTCAAATATTTAGCCACGGTGTACTGTCGATTTAGGGGCCAGATAGCACTGCATTTTGCTTTGTGCCTGTGTTTCCCAAGAAGCAATGTAGTTTTGCTTTGACTGTGTTGTAATTTGGTTTATCCTGATTGATTGGATGTTCTGGTCCTGAGGCTTCAGTGTGTTAATAGAACAGGTTTATGAACTCAGCCCCAGGACCAGCAGGATGAGGGGACTCTTTTCTTTGCTCAGTCTCTCTCTCTCTTCCTCTGGTCCTCCCTCTCTCTCTTTCTTCCTCTGGTCCTCCCTCTCTCTCTTTCTTCCTCTGATCCTCCCTCTCTCTCTTTCTTCCTCTGGTCCTCTCTCTCTCTTTCTTCCTCTGGTCCTCCCTCTCTCTCTTTCTTCCTCTGGTCCTCCCTCTCTCTCTTTCTTCCTCTGGTCCTCCCTCTCTCTCTTTCTTCCTCTGGTCCTCCCTCACTCTCTCTTTCTTCCTCTGGTCCTCCCTCTCTCTCTTTCTTCCTCTGGTCCTCCCTCACTCTCTCTTTCTTTCTCTGGTCCTCCCTCACTCTCTCTTTCTTCCTCTGGTCCTCTCTCACTCTCTCTTTCTTCCTCTGGTCCTCTCTCTCTCTCTCTCTTTCTTCCTCTGGTCCTCTCTCTCTCTCTCTCTTTCTTCCTCTGGTCCTCTCTCTCTCTCTCTCTTTCTTCCTCTGGTTCTCTCTCTCTCTCTCTCTTTCTTCCTCTGGTCCTCTCTCTCTCTCTCTCTTTCTTCCTCTGGTCCTCTCTCTCTCTCTCTCTCTTTCTTCCTCTGGTCCTCTCTCTCTCTCTCTTTCTTCCTCTGGTCCTCTCTCTCTCTCTCTCTTTCTTCCTCTGGTCCTCTCTCTCTCTCTCTTTCTTCCTCTGGTCCTCTCTCTCTCTATCTCTTTCTCCCTCTGGTCCTCTCTCTCTTTCTCTCTTTCTTCCTCTGGTCCTCTCTCTCTTTCTTCCTCTGGTCCTCTCTCTCTTTCTCTTTCTTTCTTCCTCTGGTCCTCTCTCTCTCTCTTCCTCTGGTCCTCCCTTTCTCTTTTTCTTCCTCTGGTCCTCTCAATTTTCAATTCAATTCGCTTTATTGGCATGACGTAACAATGTACATATTGCCAAAGCTTATTTTGGATATTTACAATATAAAAAAAAGAATCAAAATTGTAAATGGGACAACAGTAACAACAATAACCAAGTATCAAAATAACCAACACATTCAACAATAACAATAAGCATACAGTAGAGGACATGTGCAGGTTGATTGGTCTGTCAGACACTGTCCCTCAACTTATGGCAGGCAGCAATGTAGTGCGCTGCCAACCCACAGCTCTCTGCGTCCTCCCCCATCAGGGCGGGTAGCCTATCCTCATCAGAGAGGTCTTTGAAACCTTGAATAAGGGTTTCAAATTTGGGAAAATGACACTCTCTAATTGTTTTATATTTTTGACATTTTGTCAGGAAATGCAGCTCCGTCTCAGGTTCTGCTATTGTGCAGTGGTTGCACAGCCTTTCCTCTACAGGGAGCCAGGTTTTCCTGTGTCTACCCTTCTCAATGGCAAGGCTGTGCTCACTGAGCCTGTACTTTGTCAATGTTTTTCTAAGGTTTTGATCAGTAACCATGGTCAAATATTTAGCCACGGTGTACTGTCGATTTAGGGGCCAGATAGCACTGCATTTTGCTTTGTGCTTGTGTTTCCCAAGAAGCAATGTAGTTTTGCTTTGACTGTGTTGTAATTTGGTTTATCCTGATTGATTGGATGTTCTGGTCCTGAGGCTTCAGTGTGTTAATAGAACAGGTTTATGAACTCAGCCCCAGGACCAGCAGGATGAGGGGACTCTTTTCTTTGCTCAGTCTCTCTCTCTCTTCCTCTGGTCCTCCCTCTCTCTCTTTCTTCCTCTGGTCCTCCCTCTCTCTCTTTCTTCCTCTGGTCCTCTCTCTCTCTTTCTTCCTCTGGTCCTCCCTCTCTCTCTTTCTTCCTCTGGTCCTCCCTCTCTCTCTTTCTTCCTCTGGTCCTCCCTCTCTCTCTTTCTTCCTCTGGTCCTCCCTCTCTCTCTTTCTTCCTCTGGTCCTCCCTCTCTCTCTTTCTTCCTCTGGTCCTCTCCCTCTCTCTCTTTCTTCCTCTGGTCCTCTCTCTCTCTCTCTTTCTTCCTCTGGTCCTCTCTCTCTCTCTCTCTCTTTCTTCCTCTGGTCCTTTCTCACTCTCTCTTTCTTCCTCTGGTCCTCTCTCACTCTCTCTTTCTTCCTCTGGTCCTCTCGCTCTCTCTCTTTCTTCCTCTGGTCCTCTCGCTCGCTCTCTCTTTCTTCCTCTGGTCCTCTCTCACTCTCTCTTTCTTCCTCTGGTCCTCTCTCACTCTCTCTTTCTTCCTCTGGTCCTCTCTCACTCTCTCTTTCTTCCTCTGGTCCTCTCTCACTCTCTCTTTCTTCCTCTGGTCCTCTCTCACTCTCTCTTTCTTCCTCTGGTCCTCTCTCACTCTCTCTTTCTTCCTCTGGTCCTCTCTCACTCTCTCTTTCTTCCTCTGGTCCTCTCTCACTCTCTCTTTCTTCCTCTGGTCCTCTCTCTCTCTCTCTCTTTCTTCCTCTGGTCCTCTCTCTCTCTCTCTCTTTCTTCCTCTGGTCCTCTCTCTCTCTCTCTCTTTCTTCCTCTGGTCCTCTCTCTCTCTCTCTCTTTCTTCCTCTGGTCCTCTCTCTCTCTCTCTCTTTCTTCCTCTGGTCCTCTCTCTCTCTCTCTTTCTTCCTCTGGTCCTCTCTCTCTCTCTCTCTTTCTTCCTCTGGTCCTCTCTCTCTCTCTCTTTCTTCCTCTGGTCCTCTCTCTCTCTCTCTCTTTCTTCCTCTGGTCCTCTCTCTCTCTCTCTCTTTCTCCCTCTGGTCCTCTCTCTCTTTCTCTCTTTCTTCCTCTGGTCCTCTCTCTCTTTCTTCCTCTGGTCCTCTCTCTCTCTCTCTCTTTCTTCCTCTGGTCCTCTCTCTCTCTCTTCCTCTGGTCCTCCCTCTCTCTTTTTCTTCCTCTGGTCCTCTCAATTTTCAATTCAATTCGCTTTATTGGCATGACGTAACAATGTACATATTGCCAAAGCTTATTTTGGATATTTACAATATAAAAAAAAGAATCAAAATTGTAAATGGGACAACAGTAACAACAATAACCAAGTATCAAAATAACCAACACATTCAACAATAACAATAAGCATACAGTAGAGGACATGTGCAGGTTGATTGGTCTGTCAGACACTGTCCCTCAACTTATGGCAGGCAGCAATGTAGTGCGCTGCCAACCCACAGCTCTCTGCGTCCTCCCCCATCAGGACGGGTAGCCTATCCTCATCAGAGAGGTCTTTGAAACCTTGAATAAGGGTTTCAAATTTGGGAAAATGACACTCTCTAATTGTTTTATATTTTTGACATTTTGTCAGGAAATGCAGCTCCGTCTCAGGTTCTGCTATTGTGCAGTGGTTGCACAGCCTTTCCTCTACAGGGAGCCAGGTTTTCCTGTGTCTACCCTTCTCAATGGCAAGGCTGTGCTCACTGAGCCTGTACTTTGTCAATGTTTTTCTAAGGTTTTGATCAGTAACCATGGTCAAATATTTAGCCACGGTGTACTGTCGATTTAGGGGCCAGATAGCACTGCATTTTGCTTTGTGCTTGTGTTTCCCAAGAGGCAATGTAGTTTTGCTTTGACTGTGTTGTAATTTGGTTTATCCTGATTGATTGGATGTTCTGGCCCTGAGGCTTCAGTGTGTTAATAGAACAGGTTTATGAACTCAGCCCCAGGACCAGCAGGATGAGGGGACTCTTTTCTTTGCTCAGTCTCTCTCTCTCTTCCTCTGGTCCTCCCTCTCTCTCTTTCTTCCTCTGGTCCTCCCTCTCTCTCTTTCTTCCTCTGGTCCTCCCTCTCTCTCTTTCTTCCTCTGGTCCTCTCTCTCTCTCTTTCTTCCTCTGGTCCTCTCTCTCTCTTTCTTCCTCTGGTCCTCCCTCTCTCTCTTTCTTCCCCTGGTCCTCCCTCTCTCAATTCAATTCAATTCAATTCAAGGGGCTTTATTGGCATGGGAAACATGTGTTAACATTGCCAAAGCAAGTGAGGTAGGTAATATACAAAAGTCAAATAAACAATAAAAATGAACAGTAAACATTACACATACAGAAGTTTCAAAACAATAAAGACATTACAAATGTCATATTATATATATGCAGTGTTGTAACAATGTACAAATGGTTAAAGCACACAAGTTAAAATAAATAAACATAAATATGGGTTGTATTTACAGTGGTGTTTGTTCTTCACTGGTTGCCCTTTTCTTGTGGCAACAGGTCACAAATCTTGCTGCTGTGATGGCACACTGTGGAATTTCACCCAGTAGATATGGGAGTTTATCAAAATTGGATTTGTTTTCGAATTCTTTGTGGATCTGTGTAATCTGAGGGAAATATGTCTCTCTAATATGGTCATACATTGGGCAGGAGGTTAGGAAGTGCAGCTCAGTTTCCACCTCATTTTGTGGGCAGTGTGCACATAGCCTGTCTTCTCTTGAGAGCCATGTCTGCCTACGGCGGCCTTTCTCAATAGCAAGGCTATGCTCACTGAGTCTGTACATAGTCAAAGCTTTCCTTAAGTTTGGGTCAGTCACAGTGGTCAGGTATTCTGCCACTGTGTACTCTCTGTTTAGGGCCAAATAGCATTCTAGTTTGCTCTGTTTTTTTGTTAATTCTTTCCAATGTGTCAAGTAATTATCTTTTTGTTTTCTCATGATTTGGTTGGGTCTAATTGTGCTGTTGTCCTGGGGCTCTGTGGGGTGTGTTTGTGTTTGTGAACAGAGCCCTAGGACCAGCTTGCTTAGGGGACTCTTCTCCAGGTTCATCTCTCTGTAGGTGATGGCTTTGTTATGGAAGGTTTGGGAATCGCTTCCTTTTAGGTGGTTGTAGAATTTAACGGCTCTTTTCTGGATTTTGATAATTAGTGGGTATCGGCCTAATTCTGCTCTGCATGCATTATTTGGTGTTCTACGTTGTACACGGAGGATATTTTTGCAGAATTCTGCATGCAGAGTCTCAATTTGGTGTTTGTCCCATTTTGTGAAATCTTGGTTGGTGAGCGGACCCCAGACCTCACAACCATAAAGGGCAATGGGCTCTATGACTGATTCAAGTATTTTTAGCCAGATCCTAATTGGTATGTTGAAATTTATGTTCCTTTTGATGGCATAGAAGGCCCTTCTTGCCTTGTCTCTCAGATCGTTCACAGCTTTGTGGAAGTTACCTGTGGTGCTGATGTTTAGGCCGAGGTATGTATAGTTTTTTGTGTGCTCTAGGGCTAGGGTTAGGGTTAGGGTTAGGGTTAGGGTTAGGGTTAGGGTTAGGGTTAGGGTTCGCTCTCTCTCTCTTTCTTCCTCTGGTCCTCTCGCTCTCTCTCTCTTTCTTCCTCTGGTCCTCTCGCTCTCTCTCTCTTTCTTCCTCTGGTCCTCTCGCTCTCTCTCTCTTTCTTCCTCTGGTCCTCTCTCACTCTCTCTCTTTTCTTCCTCTGGTCCTCTCTCTCTCTCTTTCTTCCTCTGGTCCTCTCTCTCTCTCTCTTTCTTCCTCTGGTCCTCCCTCTCTCTCTTTCTTCCTCTGGTCCTCCCTCTCTCTCTTTCTTCCTCTGGTCCTCCCTCTCTCTCTTTCTTCCTCTGGTCCTCCCTCTCTCTTTCTTCCTCTGGTCCTCTCTCTCTCTCTTTCTTCCTCTGGTCCTCTCTCTCTCTTTCTTCCTCTGGTCCTCCCTCTCTCTCTTTCTTCCTCTGGTCCTCCCTCTCTCTCTTTCTTCCTCTGGTCCTCCCTCTCTCTCTTTCTTCCTCTGGTCCTCCCTCTCTCTCTTTCTTCCTCTGGTCCTCCCTCTCTCTCTTTCTTCCTCTGGTCCTCTCTCTCTCTCTTTCTTCCTCTGGTCCTCTCTCTCTCTCTCTTTCTTCCTCTGGTCCTCTCTCTCTCTCTTTCTTCCTCTGGTCCTCTCTCTCTCTCTCTTTCTTCCTCTGGTCCTCTCTCTCTCTCTCTTTCTTCCTCTGGTCCTCTCTCACTCTCTCTTTCTTCCTCTGGTCCTCTCTCACTCTCTCTTTCTTCCTCTGGTCCTCTCGCTCTCTCTCTCTTTCTTCCTCTGGTCCTCTCGCTCTCTCTCTCTTTCTTCCTCTGGTCCTCTCGCTCTCTCTCTCTTTCTTCCTCTGGTCCTCTCGCTCTCTCTCTCTTTCTTCCTCTGGTCCTCTCGCTCTCTCTCTCTTTCTTCCTCTGGTCCTCTCGCTCTCTCTCTCTTTCTTCCTCTGGTCCTCTCGCTCTCTCTCTCTTTCTTCCTCTGGTCCTCTCGCTCTCTCTCTCTTTCTTCCTCTGGTCCTCTCGCTCTCTCTCTCTTTCTTCCTCTGGTCCTCTCGCTCTCTCTCTCTTTCTTCCTCTGGTCCTCTCGCTCTCTCTCTCTTTCTTCCTCTGGTCCTCTCGCTCTCTCTCTCTTTCTTCCTCTGGTCCTCTCGCTCTCTCTCTCTTTCTTCCTCTGGTCCTCTCGCTCTCTCTCTCTTTCTTCCTCTGGTCCTCTCTCTCTCTCTCTCTTTCTTCCTCTGGTCCTCTCTCACTCTCTCTCTTTCTTCCTCTGGTCCTCTCTCACTCTCTCTTTCTTCCTCTGGTCCTCTCTCACTCTCTCTTTCTTCCTCTGGTCCTCTCTCTCTCTCTCTCTTTCTTCCTCTGGTCCTCTCTCTCTCTCTCTTTCTCCCTCTGGTCCTCTCTCTCTCTCTCTTTCTTCCTCTGGTCCTCTCTCTCTTTCTCTCTTTCTTCCTCTGGTCCTCTCTCTCTTTCTTCCTCTGGTCCTCTCTCTCTCTCTCTCTTTCTTCCTCTGGTCCTCTCTCTCTTTCTTCCTCTGGTTCTCTCTCTCTCTCTTCCTCTGGTCCTCCCTCTCTCTTTTTCTTCCTCTGGTCCTCTCAATTTTCAATTCAATTCGCTTTATTGGCATGACGTAACAATGTACATATTGCCAAAGCTTATTTTGGATATTTACAATATAAAAAAAAGAATCAAAATTGTAAATGGGACAACAGTAACAACAATAACCAAGTATCAAAATAACCAACACATTCAACAATAACAATAAGCATACAGTAGAGGACATGTGCAGGTTGATTGGTCTGTCAGACACTGTCCCTCAACTTATGGCAGGCAGCAATGTTGTGCGCTGCCAACCCACAGCTCTCTGCGTCCTCCCCCATCAGGACGGGTAGCCTATCCTCATCAGAGAGGTCTTTGAAACCTTGAATAAGGGTTTCAAATTTGGGAAAATGACACTCTCTAATTGTTTTATATTTTTGACATTTTGTCAGGAAATGCAGCTCCGTCTCAGGTTCTGCTATTGTGCAGTGGTTGCACAGCCTTTCCTCTACAGGGAGCCAGGTTTTCCTGTGTCTACCCTTCTCAATGGCAAGGCTGTGCTCACTGAGCCTGTACTTTGTCAATGTTTTTCTTAGGTTTTGATCAGTAACCATGGTCAAATATTTAGCCACGGTGTACTGTCGATTTAGGGGCCAGATAGCACTGCATTTTGCTTTGTGCTTGTGTTTCCCAAGAAGCAATGTAGTTTTGCTTTGACTGTGTTGTAATTTGGTTTATCCTGATTGATTGGATGTTCTGGCCCTGAGGCTTCAGTGTGTTAATAGAACAGGTTTATGAACTCAGCCCCAGGACCAGCAGGATGAGGGGACTCTTTTCTTTGCTCAGTCTCTCTCTCTCTTCCTCTGGTCCTCCCTCTCTCTCTTTCTTCCTCTGGTCCTCCCTCTCTCTCTTTCTTCCTCTGGTCCTCCCTCTCTCTCTTTCTTCCTCTGGTCCTCCCTCTCTCTCTTTCTTCCTCTGGTCCTCTCTCTCTCTCTTTCTTCCTCTGGTCCTCCCTCTCTCACTTTCTTCCTCTGGTCCTCCCTCTCTCTCTTTCTTCCTCTGGTCCTCCCTCTCTCTCTTTCTTCCTCTGGTCCTCCCTCTCTCTCTTTCTTCCTCTGGTCCTCCCTCTCTCTCTTTCTTCCTCTGGTCCTCCCTCTCTCTCTTTCTTCCTCTGGTCCTCTCTCACTCTCTCTCTTTCTTCCTCTGGTCCTCTCTCACTCTCTCTTTCTTCCTCTGGTCCTCTCTCACTCTCTCTCTTTCTTCCTCTGGTCCTCTCTCTCTCTCTCTTTCTTCCTCTGGTCCTCTCTCTCTCTCTCTCTTTCTCCCTCTGGTCCTCTCTCTCTTTCTCTCTTTCTTCCTCTGGTCCTCTCTCACTCTCTCTTTCTTCCTCTGGTCCTCTCTCACTCTCTCTTTCTTCCTCTGGTCCTCTCTCACTCTCTCTTTCTTCCTCTGGTCCTCTCTCACTCTCTCTTTCTTCCTCTGGTCCTCTCTCACTCTCTCTTTCTTCCTCTGGTCCTCTCTCACTCTCTCTTTCTTCCTCTGGTCCTCTCTCTCACTCTCTCTTTCTTCCTCTGGTCCTCTCTCTCACTCTCTCTTTCTTCCTCTGGTCCTCTCTCTCTCTCTCTCTTTCTTCCTCTGGTCCTTTCTCTCTCTCTCTCTTTCTTCCTCTGGTCCTCTCTCTCTCTCTCTCTTTCTTCCTCTGGTTCTCTCTCTCTCTCTCTCTTTCTTCCTCTGGTCCTCTCTCTCTCTCTCTCTTTCTTCCTCTGGTCCTCTCTCTCTCTCTCTCTCTCTTTCTTCCTCTGGTCTCTCTCTCTCTCTCTCTCTTTCTTCCTCTGGTCCTCTCTCTCTCTCTCTCTTTCTTCCTCTGGTCCTCTCTCTCTCTCTCTTTCTCCCTCTGGTCCTCTCTCTCTTTCTCTCTTTCTTCCTCTGGTCCTCTCTCTCTTTCTTCCTCTGGTCCTCTCTCTCTTTCTCTTTCTTTCTTCCTCTGGTCCTCTCTCTCTCTCTTCCTCTGGTCCTCCCTCTCTCTTTTTCTTCCTCTGGTCCTCTCAATTTTCAATTCAATTCGCTTTATTGGCATGACGTAACAATGTACATATTGCCAAAGCTTATTTTGGATATTTACAATATAAAAAAAAGAATCAAAATTGTAAATGGGACAACAGTAACAACAATAACCAAGTATCAAAATAACCAACACATTCAACAATAACAATAAGCATACAGTAGAGGACATGTGCAGGTTGATTGGTCTGTCAGACACTGTCCCTCAACTTATGGCAGGCAGCAATGTAGTGCGCTGCCAACCCACAGCTCTCTGCGTCCTCCCCCATCAGGACGGGTAGCCTATCCTCATCAGAGAGGTCTTTGAAACCTTGAATAAGGGTTTCAAATTTGGGAAAATGACACTCTCTAATTGTTTTATATTTTTGACATTTTGTCAGGAAATGCAGCTCCGTCTCAGGTTCTGCTATTGTGCAGTGGTTGCACAGCCTTTCCTCTACAGGGAGCCAGGTTTTCCTGTGTCTACCCTTCTCAATGGCAAGGCTGTGCTCACTGAGCCTGTACTTTGTCAATGTTTTTCTAAGGTTTTGATCAGTAACCATGGTCAAATATTTAGCCACGGTGTACTGTCGATTTAGGGGCCAGATAGCACTGCATTTTGCTTTGTGCTTGTGTTTCCCAAGAAGCAATGTAGTTTTGCTTTGACTGTGTTGTAATTTGGTTTATCCTGATTGATTGGATGTTCTGGTCCTGAGGCTTCAGTGTGTTAATAGAACAGGTTTATGAACTCAGCCCCAGGACCAGCAGGATGAGGGGACTCTTTTCTTTGCTCAGTCTCTCTCTCTCTTCCTCTGGTCCTCCCTCTCTCTCTTTCTTCCTCTGGTCCTCCCTCTCTCTCTTTCTTCCTCTGATCCTCCCTCTCTCTCTTTCTTCCTCTGGTCCTCTCTCTCTCTTTCTTCCTCTGGTCCTCCCTCTCTCTCTTTCTTCCTCTGGTCCTCCCTCTCTCTCTTTCTTCCTCTGGTCCTCCCTCTCTCTCTTTCTTCCTCTGGTCCTCCCTCACTCTCTCTTTCTTCCTCTGGTCCTCCCTCTCTCTCTTTCTTCCTCTGGTCCTCCCTCACTCTCTCTTTCTTTCTCTGGTCCTCCCTCACTCTCTCTTTCTTCCTCTGGTCCTCTCTCACTCTCTCTTTCTTCCTCTGGTCCTCTCTCTCTCTCTCTTTCTTCCTCTGGTCCTCTCTCTCTCTCTCTCTTTCTTCCTCTGGTCCTCTCTCTCTCTCTCTCTTTCTTCCTCTGGTCCTCTCTCTCTCTCTCTCTTTCTTCCTCTGGTCCTCTCTCTCTCTCTCTCTTCTTCCTCTGGTCCTCTCTCTCTCTCTCTCTCTTTCTTCCTCTGGTCCTCTCTCTCTCTCTCTCTTTCTTCCTCTGGTCCTCTCTCTCTCTCTCTTTCTTCCTCTGGTCCTCTCTCTCTCTCTCTCTTTCTTCCTCTGGTCCTCTCTCTCTCTATCTCTTTCTCCCTCTGGTCCTCTCTCTCTTTCTCTCTTTCTTCCTCTGGTCCTCTCTCTCTTTCTTCCTCTGGTCCTCTCTCTCTCTCTCTTTCTTTCTTCCTCTGGTCCTCTCTCTCTCTCTTCCTCTGGTCCTCCCTTTCTCTTTTTCTTCCTCTGGTCCTCTCAATTTTCAATTCAATTCGCTTTATTGGCATGACGTAACAATGTACATATTGCCAAAGCTTATTTTGGATATTTACAATATAAAAAAAAGAATCAAAATTGTAAATGGGACAACAGTAACAACAATAACCAAGTATCAAAATAACCAACACATTCAACAATAACAATAAGCATACAGTAGAGGACATGTGCAGGTTGATTGGTCTGTCAGACACTGTCCCTCAACTTATGGCAGGCAGCAATGTAGTGCGCTGCCAACCCACAGCTCTCTGCGTCCTCCCCCATCAGGGCGGGTAGCCTATCCTCATCAGAGAGGTCTTTGAAACCTTGAATAAGGGTTTCAAATTTGGGAAAATGACACTCTCTAATTGTTTTATATTTTTGACATTTTGTCAGGAAATGCAGCTCCGTCTCAGGTTCTGCTATTGTGCAGTGGTTGCACAGCCTTTCCTCTACAGGGAGCCAGGTTTTCCTGTGTCTACCCTTCTCAATGGCAAGGCTGTGCTCACTGAGCCTGTACTTTGTCAATGTTTTTCTAAGGTTTTGATCAGTAACCATGGTCAAATATTTAGCCACGGTGTACTGTCGATTTAGGGGCCAGATAGCACTGCATTTTGCTTTGTGCTTGTGTTTCCCAAGAAGCAATGTAGTTTTGCTTTGACTGTGTTGTAATTTGGTTTATCCTGATTGATTGGATGTTCTGGTCCTGAGGCTTCAGTGTGTTAATAGAACAGGTTTATGAACTCAGCCCCAGGACCAGCAGGATGAGGGGACTCTTTTCTTTGCTCAGTCTCTCTCTCTCTTCCTCTGGTCCTCCCTCTCTCTCTTTCTTCCTCTGGTCCTCCCTCTCTCTCTTTCTTCCTCTGGTCCTCTCTCTCTCTTTCTTCCTCTGGTCCTCCCTCTCTCTCTTTCTTCCTCTGGTCCTCCCTCTCTCTCTTTCTTCCTCTGGTCCTCCCTCTCTCTCTTTCTTCCTCTGGTCCTCCCTCTCTCTCTTTCTTCCTCTGGTCCTCCCTCTCTCTCTTTCTTCCTCTGGTCCTCTCCCTCTCTCTCTTTCTTCCTCTGGTCCTCTCTCTCTCTCTCTTTCTTCCTCTGGTCCTCTCTCTCTCTCTCTCTCTTTCTTCCTCTGGTCCTTTCTCACTCTCTCTTTCTTCCTCTGGTCCTCTCTCACTCTCTCTTTCTTCCTCTGGTCCTCTCGCTCTCTCTCTTTCTTCCTCTGGTCCTCTCGCTCGCTCTCTCTTTCTTCCTCTGGTCCTCTCTCACTCTCTCTTTCTTCCTCTGGTCCTCTCTCACTCTCTCTTTCTTCCTCTGGTCCTCTCTCACTCTCTCTTTCTTCCTCTGGTCCTCTCTCACTCTCTCTTTCTTCCTCTGGTCCTCTCTCACTCTCTCTTTCTTCCTCTGGTCCTCTCTCACTCTCTCTTTCTTCCTCTGGTCCTCTCTCACTCTCTCTTTCTTCCTCTGGTCCTCTCTCACTCTCTCTTTCTTCCTCTGGTCCCTCTCTCTCTCTCTCTTTCTTCCTCTGGTCCTCTCTCTCTCTCTCTCTTTCTTCCTCTGGTCCTCTCTCTCTCTCTCTTTCTTCCTCTGGTCCTCTCTCTCTCTCTCTCTTTCTTCCTCTGGTCCTCTCTCTCTCTCTCTCTTTCTTCCTCTGGTCCTCTCTCTCTCTCTCTCTTTCTTCCTCTGGTCCTCTCTCTCTCTCTCTCTTTCTTCCTCTGGTCCTCTCTCTCTCTCTCTCTTCTTCCTCTGGTCCTCTCTCTCTCTCTCTCTTTCTTCCTCTGGTCCTCTCTCTCTCTCTCTCTTTCTCCCTCTGGTCCTCTCTCTCTTTCTCTCTTTCTTCCTCTGGTCCTCTCTCTCTTTCTTCCTCTGGTCCTCTCTCTCTCTCTCTCTTTCTTCCTCTGGTCCTCTCTCTCTCTCTTCCTCTGGTCCTCCCTCTCTCTTTTTCTTCCTCTGGTCCTCTCAATTTTCAATTCAATTCGCTTTATTGGCATGACGTAACAATGTACATATTGCCAAAGCTTATTTTGGATATTTACAATATAAAAAAAAGAATCAAAATTGTAAATGGGACAACAGTAACAACAATAACCAAGTATCAAAATAACCAACACATTCAACAATAACAATAAGCATACAGTAGAGGACATGTGCAGGTTGATTGGTCTGTCAGACACTGTCCCTCAACTTATGGCAGGCAGCAATGTAGTGCGCTGCCAACCCACAGCTCTCTGCGTCCTCCCCCATCAGGACGGGTAGCCTATCCTCATCAGAGAGGTCTTTGAAACCTTGAATAAGGGTTTCAAATTTGGGAAAATGACACTCTCTAATTGTTTTATATTTTTGACATTTTGTCAGGAAATGCAGCTCCGTCTCAGGTTCTGCTATTGTGCAGTGGTTGCACAGCCTTTCCTCTACAGGGAGCCAGGTTTTCCTGTGTCTACCCTTCTCAATGGCAAGGCTGTGCTCACTGAGCCTGTACTTTGTCAATGTTTTTCTAAGGTTTTGATCAGTAACCATGGTCAAATATTTAGCCACGGTGTACTGTCGATTTAGGGGCCAGATAGCACTGCATTTTGCTTTGTGCTTGTGTTTCCCAAGAGGCAATGTAGTTTTGCTTTGACTGTGTTGTAATTTGGTTTATCCTGATTGATTGGATGTTCTGGCCCTGAGGCTTCAGTGTGTTAATAGAACAGGTTTATGAACTCAGCCCCAGGACCAGCAGGATGAGGGGACTCTTTTCTTTGCTCAGTCTCTCTCTCTCTTCCTCTGGTCCTCCCTCTCTCTCTTTCTTCCTCTGGTCCTCCCTCTCTCTCTTTCTTCCTCTGGTCCTCCCTCTCTCTCTTTCTTCCTCTGGTCCTCTCTCTCTCTCTTTCTTCCTCTGGTCCTCTCTCTCTCTTTCTTCCTCTGGTCCTCCCTCTCTCTCTTTCTTCCCCTGGTCCTCCCTCTCTCAATTCAATTCAATTCAATTCAAGGGGCTTTATTGGCATGGGAAACATGTGTTAACATTGCCAAAGCAAGTGAGGTAGGTAATATACAAAAGTCAAATAAACAATAAAAATGAACAGTAAACATTACACATACAGAAGTTTCAAAACAATAAAGACATTACAAATGTCATATTATATATATGCAGTGTTGTAACAATGTACAAATGGTTAAAGCACACAAGTTAAAATAAATAAACATAAATATGGGTTGTATTTACAGTGGTGTTTGTTCTTCACTGGTTGCCCTTTTCTTGTGGCAACAGGTCACAAATCTTGCTGCTGTGATGGCACACTGTGGAATTTCACCCAGTAGATATGGGAGTTTATCAAAATTGGATTTGTTTTCGAATTCTTTGTGGATCTGTGTAATCTGAGGGAAATATGTCTCTCTAATATGGTCATACATTGGGCAGGAGGTTAGGAAGTGCAGCTCAGTTTCCACCTCATTTTGTGGGCAGTGTGCACATAGCCTGTCTTCTCTTGAGAGCCATGTCTGCCTACGGCGGCCTTTCTCAATAGCAAGGCTATGCTCACTGAGTCTGTACATAGTCAAAGCTTTCCTTAAGTTTGGGTCAGTCACAGTGGTCAGGTATTCTGCCACTGTGTACTCTCTGTTTAGGGCCAAATAGCATTCTAGTTTGCTCTGTTTTTTTGTTAATTCTTTCCAATGTGTCAAGTAATTATCTTTTTGTTTTCTCATGATTTGGTTGGGTCTAATTGTGCTGTTGTCCTGGGGCTCTGTGGGGTGTGTTTGTGTTTGTGAACAGAGCCCTAGGACCAGCTTGCTTAGGGGACTCTTCTCCAGGTTCATCTCTCTGTAGGTGATGGCTTTGTTATGGAAGGTTTGGGAATCGCTTCCTTTTAGGTGGTTGTAGAATTTAACGGCTCTTTTCTGGATTTTGATAATTAGTGGGTATCGGCCTAATTCTGCTCTGCATGCATTATTTGGTGTTCTACGTTGTACACGGAGGATATTTTTGCAGAATTCTGCATGCAGAGTCTCAATTTGGTGTTTGTCCCATTTTGTGAAATCTTGGTTGGTGAGCGGACCCCAGACCTCACAACCATAAAGGGCAATGGGCTCTATGACTGATTCAAGTATTTTTAGCCAGATCCTAATTGGTATGTTGAAATTTATGTTCCTTTTGATGGCATAGAAGGCCCTTCTTGCCTTGTCTCTCAGATCGTTCACAGCTTTGTGGAAGTTACCTGTGGTGCTGATGTTTAGGCCGAGGTATGTATAGTTTTTT
Organism: Salvelinus alpinus; assembly: GCF_045679555.1. Lineage (NCBI taxonomy): Eukaryota > Metazoa > Chordata > Actinopteri > Salmoniformes > Salmonidae > Salvelinus > Salvelinus alpinus. The sequence continues at coordinate 51,850,223 of NC_092097.1, forward strand.
GTGTGCTCTAGGGCTAGGGTTAGGGTTAGGGTTAGGGTTAGGGTTAGGGTTAGGGTTAGGGTTAGGGTTCGCTCTCTCTCTCTTTCTTCCTCTGGTCCTCTCGCTCTCTCTCTCTTTCTTCCTCTGGTCCTCTCGCTCTCTCTCTCTTTCTTCCTCTGGTCCTCTCGCTCTCTCTCTCTTTCTTCCTCTGGTCCTCTCTCACTCTCTCTCTTTCTTCCTCTGGTCCTCTCTCTCTCTCTCTTTCTTCCTCTGGTCCTCTCTCTCTCTCTCTTTCTTCCTCTGGTCCTCCCTCTCTCTCTTTCTTCCTCTGGTCCTCCCTCTCTCTCTTTCTTCCTCTGGTCCTCCCTCTCTCTCTTTCTTCCTCTGGTCCTCCCTCTCTCTTTCTTCCTCTGGTCCTCTCTCTCTCTCTTTCTTCCTCTGGTCCTCTCTCTCTCTTTCTTCCTCTGGTCCTCCCTCTCTCTCTTTCTTCCTCTGGTCCTCCCTCTCTCTCTTTCTTCCTCTGGTCCTCCCTCTCTCTCTTTCTTCCTCTGGTCCTCCCTCTCTCTCTTTCTTCCTCTGGTCCTCCCTCTCTCTCTTTCTTCCTCTGGTCCTCTCTCTCTCTCTTTCTTCCTCTGGTCCTCTCTCTCTCTCTTTCTTCCTCTGGTCCTCTCTCTCTCTCTTTCTTCCTCTGGTCCTCTCTCTCTCTCTTTCTTCCTCTGGTCCTCTCTCTCTCTCTTTCTTCCTCTGGTCCTCTCTCACTCTCTCTTTCTTCCTCTGGTCCTCTCTCACTCTCTCTTTCTTCCTCTGGTCCTCTCGCTCTCTCTCTCTTTCTTCCTCTGGTCCTCTCGCTCTCTCTCTCTTTCTTCCTCTGGTCCTCTCGCTCTCTCTCTCTTTCTTCCTCTGGTCCTCTCGCTCTCTCTCTCTTTCTTCCTCTGGTCCTCTCGCTCTCTCTCTCTTTCTTCCTCTGGTCCTCTCGCTCTCTCTCTCTTTCTTCCTCTGGTCCTCTCGCTCTCTCTCTCTTTCTTCCTCTGGTCCTCTCGCTCTCTCTCTCTTTCTTCCTCTGGTCCTCTCGCTCTCTCTCTCTTTCTTCCTCTGGTCCTCTCGCTCTCTCTCTCTTTCTTCCTCTGGTCCTCTCGCTCTCTCTCTCTTTCTTCCTCTGGTCCTCTCGCTCTCTCTCTCTTTCTTCCTCTGGTCCTCTCGCTCTCTCTCTCTTTCTTCCTCTGGTCCTCTCGCTCTCTCTCTCTTTCTTCCTCTGGTCCTCTCTCTCTCTCTCTCTTTCTTCCTCTGGTCCTCTCTCACTCTCTCTCTTTCTTCCTCTGGTCCTCTCTCACTCTCTCTTTCTTCCTCTGGTCCTCTCTCACTCTCTCTTTCTTCCTCTGGTCCTCTCTCTCTCTCTCTCTTTCTTCCTCTGGTCCTCTCTCTCTCTCCTTTCTCCCTCTGGTCTCTCTCTCTCTCTCTTTCTTCCTCTGGTCCTCTCTCTCTTTCTCTCTTTCTTCCTCTGGTCCTCTCTCTCTTTCTTCCTCTGGTCCTCTCTCTCTCTCTCTCTTTCTTCCTCTGGTCCTCTCTCTCTTTCTTCCTCTGGTTCTCTCTCTCTCTCTTCCTCTGGTCCTCCCTCTCTCTTTTTCTTCCTCTGGTCCTCTCAATTTTCAATTCAATTCGCTTTATTGGCATGACGTAACAATGTACATATTGCCAAAGCTTATTTTGGATATTTACAATATAAAAAAAAGAATCAAAATTGTAAATGGGACAACAGTAACAACAATAACCAAGTATCAAAATAACCAACACATTCAACAATAACAATAAGCATACAGTAGAGGACATGTGCAGGTTGATTGGTCTGTCAGACACTGTCCCTCAACTTATGGCAGGCAGCAATGTTGTGCGCTGCCAACCCACAGCTCTCTGCGTCCTCCCCCATCAGGACGGGTAGCCTATCCTCATCAGAGAGGTCTTTGAAACCTTGAATAAGGGTTTCAAATTTGGGAAAATGACACTCTCTAATTGTTTTATATTTTTGACATTTTGTCAGGAAATGCAGCTCCGTCTCAGGTTCTGCTATTGTGCAGTGGTTGCACAGCCTTTCCTCTACAGGGAGCCAGGTTTTCCTGTGTCTACCCTTCTCAATGGCAAGGCTGTGCTCACTGAGCCTGTACTTTGTCAATGTTTTTCTTAGGTTTTGATCAGTAACCATGGTCAAATATTTAGCCACGGTGTACTGTCGATTTAGGGGCCAGATAGCACTGCATTTTGCTTTGTGCTTGTGTTTCCCAAGAAGCAATGTAGTTTTGCTTTGACTGTGTTGTAATTTGGTTTATCCTGATTGATTGGATGTTCTGGCCCTGAGGCTTCAGTGTGTTAATAGAACAGGTTTATGAACTCAGCCCCAGGACCAGCAGGATGAGGGGACTCTTTTCTTTGCTCAGTCTCTCTCTCTCTTCCTCTGGTCCTCCCTCTCTCTCTTTCTTCCTCTGGTCCTCCCTCTCTCTCTTTCTTCCTCTGGTCCTCCCTCTCTCTCTTTCTTCCTCTGGTCCTCCCTCTCTCTCTTTCTTCCTCTGGTCCTCTCTCTCTCTCTTTCTTCCTCTGGTCCTCCCTCTCTCACTTTCTTCCTCTGGTCCTCCCTCTCTCTCTTTCTTCCTCTGGTCCTCCCTCTCTCTCTTTCTTCCTCTGGTCCTCCCTCTCTCTCTTTCTTCCTCTGGTCCTCCCTCTCTCTCTTTCTTCCTCTGGTCCTCCCTCTCTCTCTTTCTTCCTCTGGTCCTCTCTCACTCTCTCTCTTTCTTCCTCTGGTCCTCTCTCACTCTCTCTTTCTTCCTCTGGTCCTCTCTCACTCTCTCTCTTTCTTCCTCTGGTCCTCTCTCTCTCTCTTTCTTCCTCTGGTCCTCTCTCTCTCTCTCTCTTTCTCCCTCTGGTCCTCTCTCTCTTTCTCTCTTTCTTCCTCTGGTCCTCTCTCACTCTCTCTTTCTTCCTCTGGTCCTCTCTCACTCTCTCTTTCTTCCTCTGGTCCTCTCTCACTCTCTCTTTCTTCCTCTGGTCCTCTCTCACTCTCTCTTTCTTCCTCTGGTCCTCTCTCACTCTCTCTTTCTTCCTCTGGTCCTCTCTCACTCTCTCTTTCTTCCTCTGGTCCTCTCTCTCACTCTCTCTTTCTTCCTCTGGTCCTCTCTCTCACTCTCTCTTTCTTCCTCTGGTCCTCTCTCTCTCTCTCTCTTTCTTCCTCTGGTCCTTTCTCTCTCTCTCTCTTTCTTCCTCTGGTCCTCTCTCTCTCTCTCTCTTTCTTCCTCTGGTCCTCTCTCTCTCTCTCTTTCTTCCTCTGGTCCTCTCTCTCTCTCTCTCTTTCTTCCTCTGGTCCTCTCTCTCTCTCTCTCTCTTTCTTCCTCTGGTCCTCTCTCTCTCTCTCTCTTTCTTCCTCTGGTCCTCTCTCTCTCTCTCTTTCTTCCTCTGGTCCTCTCTCTCTCTCTCTCTTTCTCCCTCTGGTCCTCTCTCTCTTTCTCTCTTTCTTCCTCTGGTCCTCTCTCTCTTTCTTCCTCTGGTCCTCTCTCTCTTTCTCTTTCTTTCTTCCTCTGGTCCTCTCTCTCTCTCTTCCTCTGGTCCTCCCTCTCTCTTTTTCTTCCTCTGGTCCTCTCAATTTTCAATTCAATTCGCTTTATTGGCATGACGTAACAATGTACATATTGCCAAAGCTTATTTTGGATATTTACAATATAAAAAAAAGAATCAAAATTGTAAATGGGACAACAGTAACAACAATAACCAAGTATCAAAATAACCAACACATTCAACAATAACAATAAGCATACAGTAGAGGACATGTGCAGGTTGATTGGTCTGTCAGACACTGTCCCTCAACTTATGGCAGGCAGCAATGTAGTGCGCTGCCAACCCACAGCTCTCTGCGTCCTCCCCCATCAGGACGGGTAGCCTATCCTCATCAGAGAGGTCTTTGAAACCTTGAATAAGGGTTTCAAATTTGGGAAAATGACACTCTCTAATTGTTTTATATTTTTGACATTTTGTCAGGAAATGCAGCTCCGTCTCAGGTTCTGCTATTGTGCAGTGGTTGCACAGCCTTTCCTCTACAGGGAGCCAGGTTTTCCTGTGTCTACCCTTCTCAATGGCAAGGCTGTGCTCACTGAGCCTGTACTTTGTCAATGTTTTTCTAAGGTTTTGATCAGTAACCATGGTCAAATATTTAGCCACGGTGTACTGTCGATTTAGGGGCCAGATAGCACTGCATTTTGCTTTGTGCTTGTGTTTCCCAAGAAGCAATGTAGTTTTGCTTTGACTGTGTTGTAATTTGGTTTATCCTGATTGATTGGATGTTCTGGTCCTGAGGCTTCAGTGTGTTAATAGAACAGGTTTATGAACTCAGCCCCAGGACCAGCAGGATGAGGGGACTCTTTTCTTTGCTCAGTCTCTCTCTCTCTTCCTCTGGTCCTCCCTCTCTCTCTTTCTTCCTCTGGTCCTCCCTCTCTCTCTTTCTTCCTCTGGTCCTCCCTCTCTCTCTTTCTTCCTCTGGTCCTCCCTCTCTCTCTTTCTTCCTCTGGTCCTCCCTCTCTCTCTTTCTTCCTCTGGTCCTCCCTCTCTCTCTTTCTTCCTCTGGTCCTCCCTCTCTCTCTTTCTTCCTCTGGTCCTCCCTCTCTCTCTTTCTTCCTCTGGTCCTCCCTCTCTCTCTTTCTTCCTCTGGTCCTCTCCCTCTCTCTCTTTCTTCCTCTGGTCCTCTCTCTCTCTCTTTCTTCCTCTGGTCCTCTCTCTCTCTCTCTTTCTTCCTCTGGTCCTCTCTCACTCTCTCTTTCTTCCTCTGGTCCTCTCTCACTCTCTCTTTCTTCCTCTGGTCCTCTCGCTCTCTCTCTTTCTTCCTCTGGTCCTCTCGCTCGCTCTCTCTTTCTTCCTCTGGTCCTCTCTCACTCTCTCTTTCTTCCTCTGGTCCTCTCTCACTCTCTCTTTCTTCCTCTGGTCCTCTCTCACTCTCTCTTTCTTCCTCTGGTCCTCTCTCACTCTCTCTTTCTTCCTCTGGTCCTCTCTCACTCTCTCTTTCTTCCTCTGGTCCTCTCTCACTCTCTCTTTCTTCCTCTGGTCCTCTCTCACTCTCTCTTTCTTCCTCTGGTCCTCTCTCTCTCTCTCTCTTTCTTCCTCTGGTCCTCTCTCTCTCTCTCTCTTCCTCTGGTCCTCTCTCTCTCTCTCTTTCTTCCTCTGGTCCTCTCTCTCTCTCTCTCTTTCTTCCTCTGGTCCTCTCTCTCTCTCTCTCTTTCTTCCTCTGGTCCTCTCTCTCTCTCTCTCTTTCTTCCTCTGGTCCTCTCTCTCTCTCTCTCTTTCTTCCTCTGGTCCTCTCTCTCTCTCTCTCTTTCTTCCTCTGGTCCTCTCTCTCTCTCTCTCTTTCTCCCTCTGGTCCTCTCTCTCTTTCTCTCTTTCTTCCTCTGGTCCTCTCTCTCTTTCTTCCTCTGGTCCTCTCTCTCTCTCTCTCTTTCTTCCTCTGGTCCCTCTCTCTCTCTTCCTCTGGTCCTCCCTCTCTCTTTTTCTTCCTCTGGTCCTCTCAATTTTCAATTCAATTCGCTTTATTGGCATGACGTAACAATGTACATATTGCCAAAGCTTATTTTGGATATTTACAATATAAAAAAAAGAATCAAAATTGTAAATGGGACAACAGTAACAACAATAACCAAGTATCAAAATAACCAACACATTCAACAATAACAATAAGCATACAGTAGAGGACATGTGCAGGTTGATTGGTCTGTCAGACACTGTCCCTCAACTTATGGCAGGCAGCAATGTAGTGCGCTGCCAACCCACAGCTCTCTGCGTCCTCCCCCATCAGGACGGGTAGCCTATCCTCATCAGAGAGGTCTTTGAAACCTTGAATAAGGGTTTCAAATTTGGGAAAATGACACTCTCTAATTGTTTTATATTTTTGACATTTTGTCAGGAAATGCAGCTCCGTCTCAGGTTCTGCTATTGTGCAGTGGTTGCACAGCCTTTCCTCTACAGGGAGCCAGGTTTTCCTGTGTCTACCCTTCTCAATGGCAAGGCTGTGCTCACTGAGCCTGTACTTTGTCAATGTTTTTCTAAGGTTTTGATCAGTAACCATGGTCAAATATTTAGCCACGGTGTACTGTCGATTTAGGGGCCAGATAGCACTGCATTTTGCTTTGTGCTTGTGTTTCCCAAGAGGCAATGTAGTTTTGCTTTGACTGTGTTGTAATTTGGTTTATCCTGATTGATTGGATGTTCTGGCCCTGAGGCTTCAGTGTGTTAATAGAACAGGTTTATGAACTCAGCCCCAGGACCAGCAGGATGAGGGGACTCTTTTCTTTGCTCAGTCTCTCTCTCTCTTCCTCTGGTCCTCCCTCTCTCTCTTTCTTCCTCTGGTCCTCCCTCTCTCTCTTTCTTCCTCTGGTCCTCCCTCTCTCTCTTTCTTCCTCTGGTCCTCCCTCTCTCTCTTTCTTCCTCTGGTCCTCTCTCTCTCTCTTTCTTCCTCTGGTCCTCCCTCTCTCACTTTCTTCCTCTGGTCCTCCCTCTCTCTCTTTCTTCCTCTGGTCCTCCCTCTCTCTCTTTCTTCCTCTGGTCCTCCCTCTCTCTCTTTCTTCCTCTGGTCCTCCCTCTCTCTCTTTCTTCCTCTGGTCCTCCCTCTCTCTCTTTCTTCCTCTGGTCCTCTCTCACTCTCTCTCTTTCTTCCTCTGGTCCTCTCTCACTCTCTCTTTCTTCCTCTGGTCCTCTCTCACTCTCTCTCTTTCTTCCTCTGGTCCTCTCTCTCTCTCTCTTTCTTCCTCTGGTCCTCTCTCTCTCTCTCTTTCTCCCTCTGGTCCTCTCTCTCTTTCTCTCTTTCTTCCTCTGGTCCTCTCTCACTCTCTCTTTCTTCCTCTGGTCCTCTCTCACTCTCTCTTTCTTCCTCTGGTCCTCTCTCACTCTCTCTTTCTTCCTCTGGTCCTCTCTCACTCTCTCTTTCTTCCTCTGGTCCTCTCTCACTCTCTCTTTCTTCCTCTGGTCCTCTCTCACTCTCTCTTTCTTCCTCTGGTCCTCTCTCTCACTCTCTCTTTCTTCCTCTGGTCCTCTCTCTCACTCTCTCTTTCTTCCTCTGGTCCTCTCTCTCTCTCTCTCTTTCTTCCTCTGGTCCTTTCTCTCTCTCTCTCTTTCTTCCTCTGGTCCTCTCTCTCTCTCTCTCTTTCTTCCTCTGGTCCTCTCTCTCTCTCTCTCTTTCTTCCTCTGGTCCTCTCTCTCTCTCTCTCTTCTTCCTCTGGTCCTCTCTCTCTCTCTCTCTCTCTTTCTTCCTCTGGTCCTCTCTCTCTCTCTCTTTCTTCCTCTGGTCCTCTCTCTCTCTCTCTCTTCTTCCTCTGGTCCTCTCTCTCTCTCTCTCTTTCTCCCTCTGGTCCTCTCTCTCTTTCTCTCTTTCTTCCTCTGGTCCTCTCTCTCTTTCTTCCTCTGGTCCTCTCTCTCTTTCTCTTTCTTTCTTCCTCTGGTCCTCTCTCTCTCTCTTCCTCTGGTCCTCCCTCTCTCTTTTTCTTCCTCTGGTCCTCTCAATTTTCAATTCAATTCGCTTTATTGGCATGACGTAACAATGTACATATTGCCAAAGCTTATTTTGGATATTTACAATATAAAAAAAAGAATCAAAATTGTAAATGGGACAACAGTAACAACAATAACCAAGTATCAAAATAACCAACACATTCAACAATAACAATAAGCATACAGTAGAGGACATGTGCAGGTTGATTGGTCTGTCAGACACTGTCCCTCAACTTATGGCAGGCAGCAATGTAGTGCGCTGCCAACCCACAGCTCTCTGCGTCCTCCCCCATCAGGACGGGTAGCCTATCCTCATCAGAGAGGTCTTTGAAACCTTGAATAAGGGTTTCAAATTTGGGAAAATGACACTCTAATTGTTTTATATTTTTGACATTTTGTCAGGAAATGCAGCTCCGTCTCAGGTTCTGCTATTGTGCAGTGGTTGCACAGCCTTTCCTCTACAGGGAGCCAGGTTTTCCTGTGTCTACCCTTCTCAATGGCAAGGCTGTGCTCACTGAGCCTGTACTTTGTCAATGTTTTTCTAAGGTTTTGATCAGTAACCATGGTCAAATATTTAGCCACGGTGTACTGTCGATTTAGGGGCCAGATAGCACTGCATTTTGCTTTGTGCTTGTGTTTCCCAAGAAGCAATGTAGTTTTGCTTTGACTGTGTTGTAATTTGGTTTATCCTGATTGATTGGATGTTCTGGTCCTGAGGCTTCAGTGTGTTAATAGAACAGGTTTATGAACTCAGCCCCAGGACCAGCAGGATGAGGGGACTCTTTTCTTTGCTCAGTCTCTCTCTCTCTTCCTCTGGTCCTCCCTCTCTCTCTTTCTTCCTCTGGTCCTCCCTCTCTCTCTTTCTTCCTCTGGTCCTCCCTCTCTCTCTTTCTTCCTCTGGTCCTCCCTCTCTCTCTTTCTTCCTCTGGTCCTCCCTCTCTCTCTTTCTTCCTCTGGTCCTCCCTCTCTCTCTTTCTTCCTCTGGTCCTCCCTCTCTCTCTTTCTTCCTCTGGTCCTCCCTCTCTCTCTTTCTTCCTCTGGTCCTCCCTCTCTCTCTTTCTTCCTCTGGTCCTCCCTCTCTCTCTTTCTTCCTCTGGTTCTCTCTCTCTCTCTCTTTCTTCCTCTAGTCCTCCTCTCTCTCTCTCTTTCTTCCTCTGGTCCTCTCTCTCTCTCTCTTTCTTCCTCTGGTCCTCTCTCACTCTTTCTTCCTCTGGTCCTCTCTCACTCTCTCTTTCTTCCTCTGGTCCTCTCGCTCTCTCTCTTGCTTCCTCTGGTCCTCTCGCTCGCTCTCTCTTTCTTCCTCTGGTCCTCTCTCGCTCTCTCTTTCTTCCTCTGGTCCTCTCTCACTCTCTCTTTCTTCCTCTGGTCCTCTCTCACTCTCTCTTTCTTCCTCTGGTCCTCTCTCACTCTCTCTTTCTTCCTCTGGTCCTCTCTCACTCTCTCTTTCTTCCTCTGGTCCTCTCTCACTCTCTCTTTCTTCCTCTGGTCCTCTCTCACTCTCTCTTTCTTCCTCTGGTCCTCTCTCTCTTTCTTCCTCTGGTCCTCTCTCTCTCTCTCTTTCTTCCTCTGGTCCTCTCTCTCTTTCTTCCTCTGGTTCTCTCTCTCTCTCTTCCTCTGGTCCTCCCTCTCTCTTTTTCTTCCTCTGGTCCTCTCAATTTTCAATTCAATTCGCTTTATTGGCATGACGTAACAATGTACATATTGCCAAAGCTTATTTTGGATATTTACAATATAAAAAAAAGAATCAAAATTGTAAATGGGACAACAGTAACAACAATAACCAAGTATCAAAATAACCAACACATTCAACAATAACAATAAGCATACAGTAGAGGACATGTGCAGGTTGATTGGTCTGTCAGACACTGTCCCTCAACTTATGGCAGGCAGCAATGTTGTGCGCTGCCAACCCACAGCTCTCTGCGTCCTCCCCCATCAGGACGGGTAGCCTATCCTCATCAGAGAGGTCTTTGAAACCTTGAATAAGGGTTTCAAATTTGGGAAAATGACACTCTCTAATTGTTTTATATTTTTGACATTTTGTCAGGAAATGCAGCTCCGTCTCAGGTTCTGCTATTGTGCAGTGGTTGCACAGCCTTTCCTCTACAGGGAGCCAGGTTTTCCTGTGTCTACCCTTCTCAATGGCAAGGCTGTGCTCACTGAGCCTGTACTTTGTCAATGTTTTTCTAAGGTTTTGATCAGTAACCATGGTCAAATATTTAGCCACGGTGTACTGTCGATTTAGGGGCCAGATAGCACTGCATTTTGCTTTGTGCTTGTGTTTCCCAAGAAGCAATGTAGTTTTGCTTTGACTGTGTTGTAATTTGGTTTATCCTGATTGATTGGATGTTCTGGTCCTGAGGCTTCAGTGTGTTAATAGAACAGGTTTATGAACTCAGCCCCAGGACCAGCAGGATGAGGGGACTCTTTTCTTTGCTCAGTCTCTCTCTCTCTTCCTCTGGTCCTCCCTCTCTCTCTTTCTTCCTCTGGTCCTCCCTCTCTCTCTTTCTTCCTCTGGTCCTCCCTCTCTCTCTTTCTTCCTCTGGTCCTCCCTCTCTCTCTTTCTTCCTCTGGTCCTCCCTCTCTCTCTTTCTTCCTCTGGTCCTCCCTCTCTCTCTTTCTTCCTCTGGTCCTCCCTCTCTCTCTTTCTTCCTCTGGTCCTCCCTCTCTCTCTTTCTTCCTCTGGTCCTCCCTCTCTCTCTTTCTTCCTCTGGTCCTCTCCCTCTCTCTCTTTCTTCCTCTGGTCCTCTCTCTCTCTCTCTTTCTTCCTCTGGTCCTCTCTCTCTCTCTCTTTCTTCCTCTGGTCCTCTCTCACTCTCTCTTTCTTCCTCTGGTCCTCTCTCACTCTCTCTTTCTTCCTCTGGTCCTCTCGCTCTCTCTCTTTCTTCCTCTGGTCCTCTCGCTCGCTCTCTCTTTCTTCCTCTGGTCCTCTCTCGCTCTCTCTTTCTTCCTCTGGTCCTCTCTCACTCTCTCTTTCTTCCTCTGGTCCTCTCTCACTCTCTCTTTCTTCCTCTGGTCCTCTCTCACTCTCTCTTTCTTCCTCTGGTCCTCTCTCACTCTCTCTTTCTTCCTCTGGTCCTCTCTCACTCTCTCTTTCTTCCTCTGGTCCTCTCTCACTCTCTCTTTCTTCCTCTGGTCCTCTCTCACTCTCTCTTTCTTCCTCTGGTCCTCTCTCTCTCTCTCTCTTCTTCCTCTGGTCCTCTCTCTCTCTCTCTCTTTCTTCCTCTGGTCCTCTCTCTCTCTCTCTTTCTTCCTCTGGTCCTCTCTCTCTCTCTCTCTCTCTTTCTTCCTCTGGTCCCTCTCTCTCTCTCTCTTTCTTCCTCTGGTCCTCTCTCTCTCTCTCTCTTTCTTCCTCTGGTCCTCTCTCTCTCTCTCTCTTTCTTCCTCTGGTCCTCTCTCTCTCTCTCTCTTTCTCCCTCTGGTCCTCTCTCTCTTTCTCTCTTTCTTCCTCTGGTCCTCTCTCTCTTTCTTCCTCTGGTCCTCTCTCTCTCTCTCTCTTCTTCCTCTGGTCCTCTCTCTCTCTCTTCCTCTGGTCCTCCCTCTCTCTTTTTCTTCCTCTGGTCCTCTCAATTTTCAATTCAATTCGCTTTATTGGCATGACGTAACAATGTACATATTGCCAAAGCTTATTTTGGATATTTACAATATAAAAAAAAGAATCAAAATTGTAAATGGGACAACAGTAACAACAATAACCAAGTATCAAAATAACCAACACATTCAACAATAACAATAAGCATACAGTAGAGGACATGTGCAGGTTGATTGGTCTGTCAGACACTGTCCCTCAACTTATGGCAGGCAGCAATGTAGTGCGCTGCCAACCCACAGCTCTCTGCGTCCTCCCCCATCAGGACGGGTAGCCTATCCTCATCAGAGAGGTCTTTGAAACCTTGAATAAGGGTTTCAAATTTGGGAAAATGACACTCTCTAATTGTTTTATATTTTTGACATTTTGTCAGGAAATGCAGCTCCGTCTCAGGTTCTGCTATTGTGCAGTGGTTGCACAGCCTTTCCTCTACAGGGAGCCAGGTTTTCCTGTGTCTACCCTTCTCAATGGCAAGGCTGTGCTCACTGAGCCTGTACTTTGTCAATGTTTTTCTAAGGTTTTGATCAGTAACCATGGTCAAATATTTAGCCACGGTGTACTGTCGATTTAGGGGCCAGATAGCACTGCATTTTGCTTTGTGCTTGTGTTTCCCAAGAGGCAATGTAGTTTTGCTTTGACTGTGTTGTAATTTGGTTTATCCTGATTGATTGGATGTTCTGGCCCTGAGGCTTCAGTGTGTTAATAGAACAGGTTTATGAACTCAGCCCCAGGACCAGCAGGATGAGGGGACTCTTTTCTTTGCTCAGTCTCTCTCTCTCTTCCTCTGGTCCTCCCTCTCTCTCTTTCTTCCTCTGGTCCTCCCTCTCTCTCTTTCTTCCTCTGGTCCTCCCTCTCTCTCTTTCTTCCTCTGGTCCTCCCTCTCTCTCTTTCTTCCTCTGGTCCTCCCTCTCTCTCTTTCTTCCTCTGGTCCTCCCTCTCTCTCTTTCTTCCTCTGGTCCTCCCTCTCTCTCTTTCTTCCTCTGGTCCTCCCTCTCTCTCTTTCTTCCTCTGGTCCTCCCTCTCTCTCTTTCTTCCTCTGGTCCTCCCTCTCTCTCTTTCTTCCTCTGGTCCTCTCCCTCTCTCTCTTTCTTCCTCTGGTCCTCTCTCTCTCTCTCTTTCTTCCTCTGGTCCTCTCTCTCTCTCTCTTTCTTCCTCTGGTCCTCTCTCACTCTCTCTTTCTTCCTCTGGTCCTCTCTCACTCTCTCTTTCTTCCTCTGGTCCTCTCGCTCTCTCTCTTTCTTCCTCTGGTCCTCTCGCTCGCTCTCTCTTTCTTCCTCTGGTCCTCTCTCACTCTCTCTTTCTTCCTCTGGTCCTCTCTCACTCTCTCTTTCTTCCTCTGGTCCTCTCTCACTCTCTCTTTCTTCCTCTGGTCCTCTCTCACTCTCTCTTTCTTCCTCTGGTCCTCTCTCACTCTCTCTTTCTTCCTCTGGTCCTCTCTCACTCTCTCTTTCTTCCTCTGGTCCTCTCTCACTCTCTCTTTCTTCCTCTGGTCCTCTCTCACTCTCTCTTTCTTCCTCTGGTCCTCTCTCTCTCTCTCTCTTTCTTCCTCTGGTCCTCTCTCTCTCTCTCTCTTCTTCCTCTGGTCCTCTCTCTCTCTTTCTTCCTCTGGTCCTCTCTCTCTCTCTCTCTTTCTTCCTCTGGTCCTCTCTCTCTCTCTCTCTCTTTCTTCCTCTGGTCCTCTCTCTCTCTCTCTCTTTCTTCCTCTGGTCCTCTCTCTCTCTCTCTCTTTCTTCCTCTGGTCCTCTCTCTCTCTCTCTCTTTCTTCCTCTGGTCCTCTCTCTCTCTCTCTCTTTCTTCCTCTGGTCCTCTCTCTCTCTCTCTCTTTCTCCCTCTGGTCCTCTCTCTCTTTCTCTCTTTCTTCCTCTGGTCCTCTCTCTCTTTCTTCCTCTGGTCCTCTCTCTCTCTCTCTCTTTCTTCCTCTGGTCCTCTCTCTCTCTCTTCCTCTGGTCCTCCCTCTCTCTTTTTCTTCCTCTGGTCCTCTCAATTTTCAATTCAATTCGCTTTATTGGCATGACGTAACAATGTACATATTGCCAAAGCTTATTTTGGATATTTACAATATAAAAAAAAGAATCAAAATTGTAAATGGGACAACAGTAACAACAATAACCAAGTATCAAAATAACCAACACATTCAACAATAACAATAAGCATACAGTAGAGGACATGTGCAGGTTGATTGGTCTGTCAGACACTGTCCCTCAACTTATGGCAGGCAGCAATGTAGTGCGCTGCCAACCCACAGCTCTCTGCGTCCTCCCCCATCAGGACGGGTAGCCTATCCTCATCAGAGAGGTCTTTGAAACCTTGAATAAGGGTTTCAAATTTGGGAAAATGACACTCTCTAATTGTTTTATATTTTTGACATTTTGTCAGGAAATGCAGCTCCGTCTCAGGTTCTGCTATTGTGCAGTGGTTGCACAGCCTTTCCTCTACAGGGAGCCAGGTTTTCCTGTGTCTACCCTTCTCAATGGCAAGGCTGTGCTCACTGAGCCTGTACTTTGTCAATGTTTTTCTAAGGTTTTGATCAGTAACCATGGTCAAATATTTAGCCACGGTGTACTGTCGATTTAGGGGCCAGATAGCACTGCATTTTGCTTTGTGCTTGTGTTTCCCAAGAGGCAATGTAGTTTTGCTTTGACTGTGTTGTAATTTGGTTTATCCTGATTGATTGGATGTTCTGGCCCTGAGGCTTCAGTGTGTTAATAGAACAGGTTTATGAACTCAGCCCCAGGACCAGCAGGATGAGGGGACTCTTTTCTTTGCTCAGTCTCTCTCTCTCTTCCTCTGGTCCTCCCTCTCTCTCTTTCTTCCTCTGGTCCTCCCTCTCTCTCTTTCTTCCTCTGGTCCTCCCTCTCTCTCTTTCTTCCTCTGGTCCTCCCTCTCTCTCTTTCTTCCTCTGGTCCTCCCTCTCTCTCTTTCTTCCTCTGGTCCTCCCTCTCTCTCTTTCTTCCTCTGGTCCTCTCTCTCTCTTTCTTCCTCTGGTCCTCTCTCTCTCTCTTTCTTCCTCTGGTCCTCTCTCTCTCTTTCTTCCTCTGGTCCTCCCTCTCTCTCTTTCTTCCTCTGGTCCTCCCTCTCTCTCTTTCTTCCTCTGGTCCTCCCTCTCTCTCTTTCTTCCTCTGGTCCTCCCTCTCTCTCTTTCTTCCTCTGGTCCTCCCTCTCTCTCTTTCTTCCTCTGGTCCTCCCTCTCTCTCTTTCTTCCTCTGGTCCTCTCTCTCTCTCTTTCTTCCTCTGGTCCTCTCTCTCTCTCTTTCTTCCTCTGGTCCTCTCTCTCTCTTTCTTCCTCTGGTCCTCCCTCTCTCTCTTTCTTCCTCTGGTCCTCCCTCTCTCTCTTTCTTCCTCTGGTCCTCCCTCTCTCTCTTTCTTCCTCTGGTCCTCCCTCTCTCTCTTTCTTCCTCTGGTCCTCCCTCTCTCTCTTTCTTCCTCTGGTCCTCTCTCTCTCTCTTTCTTCCTCTGGTCCTCTCTCAATTCAATTCAATTCAAGGGGCTTTATTGGCATGGGAAACATGTGTTAACATTGCCAAAGCAAGTGAGGTAGGTAATATACAAAAGTCAAATAAACAATAAAAATGAACAGTAAACATTACACATACAGAAGTTTCAAAACAATAAAGACATTACAAATGTCATATTATATATATGCAGTGTTGTAACAATGTACAAATGGTTAAAGCACACAAGTTAAAATAAATAAACATAAATATGGGTTGTATTTACAGTGGTGTTTGTTCTTCACTGGTTGCCCTTTTCTTGTGGCAACAGGTCACAAATCTTGCTGCTGTGATGGCACACTGTGGAATTTCACCCAGTAGATATGGGAGTTTATCAAAATTGGATTTGTTTTCGAATTCTTTGTGGATCTGTGTAATCTGAGGGAAATATGTCTCTCTAATATGGTCATACATTGGGCAGGAGGTTAGGAAGTGCAGCTCAGTTTCCACCTCATTTTGTGGGCAGTGTGCACATAGCCTGTCTTCTCTTGAGAGCCATGTCTGCCTACGGCGGCCTTTCTCAATAGCAAGGCTATGCTCACTGAGTCTGTACATAGTCAAAGCTTTCCTTAAGTTTGGGTCAGTCACAGTGGTCAGGTATTCTGCCACTGTGTACTCTCTGTTTAGGGCCAAATAGCATTCTAGTTTGCTCTGTTTTTTTGTTAATTCTTTCCAATGTGTCAAGTAATTATCTTTTTGTTTTCTCATGATTTGGTTGGGTCTAATTGTGCTGTTGTCCTGGGGCTCTGTGGGGTGTGTTTGTGTTTGTGAACAGAGCCCTAGGACCAGCTTGCTTAGGGGACTCTTCTCCAGGTTCATCTCTCTGTAGGTGATGGCTTTGTTATGGAAGGTTTGGGAATCGCTTCCTTTTAGGTGGTTGTAGAATTTAACGGCTCTTTTCTGGATTTTGATAATTAGTGGGTATCGGCCTAATTCTGCTCTGCATGCATTATTTGGTGTTCTACGTTGTACACGGAGGATATTTTTGCAGAATTCTGCATGCAGAGTCTCAATTTGGTGTTTGTCCCATTTTGTGAAATCTTGGTTGGTGAGCGGACCCCAGACCTCACAACCATAAAGGGCAATGGGCTCTATGACTGATTCAAGTATTTTTAGCCAGATCCTAATTGGTATGTTGAAATTTATGTTCCTTTTGATGGCATAGAAGGCCCTTCTTGCCTTGTCTCTCAGATCGTTCACAGCTTTGTGGAAGTTACCTGTGGTGCTGATGTTTAGGCCGAGGTATGTATAGTTTTTTGTGTGCTCTAGGGCAACGGTGTCTAGATGGAATTTGTGGTCCTGGTGACTGGACCTTTTTTGGAACACCATTATTTTGGTCTTACTGAGATTTACTGTCAGGGCCCAGGTCTGACAGAATCTGTGCAGAAGATCTAGGTGCTGCTGTAGGCCCTCCTTGGTTGGTGACAGAAGCACCAGATCATCAGCAAACAGTAGACATTTGACTTCGGATTCTAGTAGGGTGAGACCGGGTGCTGCAGACTGTTCTAGTGCCCGCGCCAATTCGTTGATATATATGTTGAAGAGGGTGGGGCTTAAGCTGCATCCCTGTCTCACCCCACGACCCTGTGTGAAGAAATGTGTGTGTTTTTTGCCAATTTTAACCGCACACTTGTTGTTTGTGTACATGGATTTTATAATGTCGTATGTTTTACCCCCAACACCACTTTCCATCAATTTGTATAGCAGACCCTCATGCCAAATTGAGTCGAAGGCTTTTTTGAAATCAACAAAGCATGAGAAGACTTTGCCTTTGTTTTGGTTTGTTTGGTTGTCAATTAGGGTGTGTAGGGTGAATACATGGTCTGTTGTACGGTAATTTGGTAAAAAGCCAATTTGACATTTGCTCAGTACATTGTTTTCATTGAGGAAATGTACGAGTCTGCTGTTAATGATAATGCAGAGTATTTTCCCAAGGTTACTGTTGACGCATATTCCACGGTAGTTATTGGGGTCAAATTTGTCTCCACTTTTGTGGATTGGGGTGATCAGTCCTTGGTTCCAAATATTGGGGAAGATGCCAGAGCTAAGGACGATGTTAAAGAGTTTTAGTATAGCCAATTGGAATTTGTTGTCTGTATATTTGATCATTTCATTAAGGATACCATCAACACCACAGGCCTTTTTGGGTTTGAGGGTTTTTATTTTGTCCTGTAACTCATTCAAGGTAATTGGAGAATCCAATGGGTTCTGGTAGTCTTTAATAGTTGATTCTAGGATTTGTATTTGATCATGTATATGTTTTTGTTCTTTATTCTTTGTTATAGAGCCAAAAAGATTGGAGAAGTGGTTTACCCATACATCTCCATTTTGGATAGATAATTCTTCGTGTTGTTGTTTGTTTAGTGTTTTCCAATTTTCCCAGAATTGGTTAGAGTCTATGGAGTCTTCAATTACATTGAGCTGATTTCCTGATTTTTTGGAGGAGAGTTTCGAGACCAGACTAATGGAATCAGAGCTGGAGGAGAGTTTCGAGACCAGACTAATGGAATCGGAGCTGGAGGAGAGTTTTGAGACCAGACTAATGGGTTACAGTGCAGTTTATTATTTTACTGGCTGAGTCAGAAATGTCACCCATTTGTAGTTCACTACTTTTGGCCAAAGGTTCAGTGACAGCTAGTGGTACTGAACTGTATAGGCCAAAGGTTCAGTGACAGCTAGTGGTACTGAACTGTATAGGCCAAAGGTTCAGTGACAGCTAGTGGTACTGAACTGTATAGGCGAGCATGCTTTTGCGGCACAGTCGATAGCGCGCCGGACCTCGGGCTAGAAGGTCGAGGGTTCGAGACCTGCTCCCTGCTGTTTCATTACATTGGTAATGATCCTCTCTCTCTCTTTCTTCCTCTGGTCCTCTCTCTCTCTCTTTTTCTTCCTCTGGTCCTCTCTCTCTCTCTCTTTCTTCCTCTGGTCCTCTCTCTCTCTCTCTTTCTTCCTCTGGTCCTCTCTCTCACTCTCTCTTTCTTCCTCTGGTCCTCTCTCACTCTCTCTTTCTTCCTCTGGTCCTCTCGCTCTCTCTCTCTTTCTTCCTCTGGTCCTCTCGCTCTCTCTCTCTTTCTTCCTCTGGTCCTCTCGCTCTCTCTCTCTTTCTTCCTCTGGTCCTCTCGCTCTCTCTCTCTTTCTTCCTCTGGTCCTCTCGCTCTCTCTCTCTTTCTTCCTCTGGTCCTCTCGCTCTCTCTCTCTTTCTTCCTCTGGTCCTCTCGCTCTCTCTCTCTTTCTTCCTCTGGTCCTCTCGCTCTCTCTCTCTTTCTTCATCTGGTCCTCTCGCTCTCTCTCTCTTTCTTCCTCTGGTCCTCTCGCTCTCTCTCTCTTTCTTCCTCTGGTCCTCTCGCTCTCTCTCTCTTTCTTCCTCTGGTCCTCTCGCTCTCTCTCTCTTTCTTCCTCTGGTCCTCTCGCTCTCTCTCTCTTTCTTCCTCTGGTCCTCTCGCTCTCTCTCTCTTTCTTCCTCTGGTCCTCTCGCTCTCTCTCTCTTTCTTCCTCTGGTCCTCTCGCTCTCTCTCTCTTTCTTCCTCTGGTCCTCTCGCTCTCTCTCTCTTTCTTCCTCTGGTCCTCTCTCACTCTCTCTCTTTCTTCCTCTGGTCCTCTCTCACTCTCTCTCTTTCTTCCTCTGGTCCTCTCTCACTCTCTCTTTCTTCCTCTGGTCCTCTCTCTCTCTCTCTCTTTCTTCCTCTGGTCCTCTCTCTCTCTCTCTCTTTCTTCCTCTGGTCCTCTCTCTCTCTCTCTTTCTTCCTCTGGTCCTCTCTCTCTTTCTCTCTTTCTTCCTCTGGTCCTCTCTCTCTTTCTTCCTCTGGTCCTCTCTCTCTCTCTCTCTTTCTTCCTCTGGTCCTCTCTCTCTTTCTTCCTCTGGTTCTCTCTCTCTCTCTTCCTCTGGTCCTCCCTCTCTCTTTTTCTTCCTCTGGTCCTCTCAATTTTCAATTCAATTCGCTTTATTGGCATGACGTAACAATGTACATATTGCCAAAGCTTATTTTGGATATTTACAATATAAAAAAAAGAATCAAAATTGTAAATGGGACAACAGTAACAACAATAACCAAGTATCAAAATAACCAACACATTCAACAATAACAATAAGCATACAGTAGAGGACATGTGCAGGTTGATTGGTCTGTCAGACACTGTCCCTCAACTTATGGCAGGCAGCAATGTAGTGCGCTGCCAACCCACAGCTCTCTGCGTCCTCCCCCATCAGGACGGGTAGCCTATCCTCATCAGAGAGGTCTTTGAAACCTTGAATAAGGGTTTCAAATTTGGGAAAATGACACTCTCTAATTGTTTTATATTTTTGACATTTTGTCAGGAAATGCAGCTCCGTCTCAGGTTCTGCTATTGTGCAGTGGTTGCACAGCCTTTCCTCTACAGGGAGCCAGGTTTTCCTGTGTCTACCCTTCTCAATGGCAAGGCTGTGCTCACTGAGCCTGTACTTTGTCAATGTTTTTCTAAGGTTTTGATCAGTAACCATGGTCAAATATTTAGCCACGGTGTACTGTCGATTTAGGGGCCAGATAGCACTGCATTTTGCTTTGTGCTTGTGTTTCCCAAGAGGCAATGTAGTTTTGCTTTGACTGTGTTGTAATTTGGTTTATCCTGATTGATTGGATGTTCTGGCCCTGAGGCTTCAGTGTGTTAATAGAACAGGTTTATGAACTCAGCCCCAGGACCAGCAGGATGAGGGGACTCTTTTCTTTGCTCAGTCTCTCTCTCTCTTCCTCTGGTCCTCCCTCTCTCTCTTTCTTCCTCTGGTCCTCCCTCTCTCTCTTTCTTCCTCTGGTCCTCCCTCTCTCTCTTTCTTCCTCTGGTCCTCTCTCTCTCTCTTTCTTCCTCTGGTCCTCTCTCTCTCTTTCTTCCTCTGGTCCTCCCTCTCTCTCTTTCTTCCCCTGGTCCTCCCTCTCTCTCTTTCTTCCTCTGGTCCTCCCTCTCTCTCTTTCTTCCTCTGGTCCTCCCTCTCTCTCTTTCTTCCTCTGGTCCTCCCTCTCTCTCTTTCTTCCTCTGGTCCTCCCTCTCTCTCTTTCTTCCTCTGGTCCTCCCTCTCTCTCTTTCTTCCTCTGGTCCTCTCTCTCTCTCTTTCTTCCTCTGGTCCTCTCTCTCTCTCTCTTTCTTCCTCTGGTCCTCTCTCTCTCTCTCTTTCTTCCTCTGGTCCTCTCTCTCTCTCTCTTTCTTCCTCTGGTCCTCTCTCTCTCTTTCTTCCTCTGGTCCTCTCTCACTCTCTCTTTCTTCCTCTGGTCCTCTCTCACTCTCTCTTTCTTCCTCTGGTCCTCTCGCTCTCTCTCTCTTTCTTCCTCTGGTCCTCTCGCTCTCTCTCTCTTTCTTCCTCTGGTCCTCTTGCTCTCTCTCTCTTTCTTCCTCTGGTCCTCTCGCTCTCTCTCTCATTCTTCCTCTGGTCCTCTCGCTCTCTCTCTCTTTCTTCCTCTGGTCCTCTCGCTCTCTCTCTCTTTCTTCCTCTGGTCCTCTCGCTCTCTCTCTCTTTCTTCCTCTGGTCCTCTCGCTCTCTCTCTCTTTCTTCCTCTGGTCCTCTCGCTCTCTCTCTCTTTCTTCCTCTGGTCCTCTCGCTCTCTCTCTCTTTCTTCCTCTGGTCCTCTCGCTCTCTCTCTCTTTCTTCCTCTGGTCCTCTCGCTCTCTCTCTCTTTCTTCCTCTGGTCCTCTCGCTCTCTCTCTCTTTCTTCCTCTGGTCCTCTCGCTCTCTCTCTCTTTCTTCCTCTGGTCCTCTCTCACTCTCTCTCTTTCTTCCTCTGGTCCTCTCTCACTCTCTCTTTCTTCCTCTGGTCCTCTCTCACTATCTCTTTCTTCCTCTGGTCCTCTCTCTCTCTCTCTTTCTTCCTCTGGTCCTCTCTCTCTCTCTCTCTTTCTTCCTCTGGTCCTCTCTCTCTCTCTCTTTCTCCCTCTGGTCCTCTCTCTCTCTCTCTTTCTTCCTCTGGTCCTCTCTCTCTTTCTTCCTCTGGTCCTCTCTCTCTCTCTCTCTTTCTTCCTCTGGTCCTCTCTCTCTTTCTTCCTCTGGTTCTCTCTCTCTCTCTCTCTTTCTTCCTCTGGTTCTCTCTCTCTCTCTTCCTCTGGTCCTCCCTCTCTCTTTTTCTTCCTCTGGTCCTCTCAATTTTCAATTCAATTCGCTTTATTGGCATGACGTAACAATGTACATATTGCCAAAGCTTATTTTGGATATTTACAATATAAAAAAAAGAATCAAAATTGTAAATGGGACAACAGTAACAACAATAACCAAGTATCAAAATAACCAACACATTCAACAATAACAATAAGCATACAGTAGAGGACATGTGCAGGTTGATTGGTCTGTCAGACACTGTCCCTCAACTTATGGCAGGCAGCAATGTAGTGCGCTGCCAACCCACAGCTCTCTGCGTCCTCCCCCATCAGGACGGGTAGCCTATCCTCATCAGAGAGGTCTTTGAAACCTTGAATAAGGGTTTCAAATTTGGGAAAATGACACTCTCTAATTGTTTTATATTTTTGACATTTTGTCAGGAAATGCAGCTCCGTCTCAGGTTCTGCTATTGTGCAGTGGTTGCACAGCCTTTCCTCTACAGGGAGCCAGGTTTTCCTGTGTCTACCCTTCTCAATGGCAAGGCTGTGCTCACTGAGCCTGTACTTTGTCAATGTTTTTCTAAGGTTTTGATCAGTAACCATGGTCAAATATTTAGCCACGGTGTACTGTCGATTTAGGGGCCAGATAGCACTGCATTTTGCTTTGTGCTTGTGTTTCCCAAGAAGCAATGTAGTTTTGCTTTGACTGTGTTGTAATTTGGTTTATCCTGATTGATTGGATGTTCTGGCCCTGAGGCTTCAGTGTGTTAATAGAACAGGTTTATGAACTCAGCCCCAGGACCAGCAGGATGAGGGGACTCTTTTCTTTGCTCAGTCTCTCTCTCTCTTCCTCTGGTCCTCCCTCTCTCTCTTTCTTCCTCTGGTCCTCCCTCTCTCTCTTTCTTCCTCTGGTCCTCCCTCTCTCTCTTTCTTCCTCTGGTCCTCCCTCTCTCTCTTTCTTCCTCTGGTCCTCTCTCTCTCTTTCTTCCTCTGGTCCTCCCTCTCTCTCTTTCTTCCTCTGGTCCTCCCTCTCTCTCTTTCTTCCTCTGGTCCTCCCTCTCTCTCTTTCTTCCTCTGGTCCTCCCTCTCTCTCTTTCTTCCTCTGGTCCTCTCTCACTCTCTCTCTTTCTTCCTCTGGTCCTCTCTCTCTCTCTCTTTCTTCCTCTGGTCCTCTCTCTCTCTCTCTCTTTCTTCTTCTGGTCCTCTCTCTCTCTCTCTTTCTTCCTCTGGTCCTCTCTCTCTCTCTCTCTTTCTTCCTCTGGTCCTCTCTCTCTCTCTCTTTCTTCCTCTGGTCCTCTCTCTCTCTCTCTCTTTCTTCCTCTGGTCCTCTCTCTCTCTCTCTCTTTCTTCCTCTGGTCCTCTCTCTCTCTCTCTCTTCTTCCTCTGGTCCTCTCTCTCTCTCTCTCTTTCTTCCTCTGGTCCTCTCTCTCTCTCTCTCTTTCTTCCTCTGGTCCTCTCTCTCTCTCTCTCTTTCTTCCTCTGGTCCTCTCTCTCTCTCTCTCTTTCTTCCTCTGGTCCTCTCTCTCTCTCTCTCTTTCTTCCTCTGGTCCTCTCTCTCTCTCTCTCTTTCTTCCTCTGGTCCTCTCTCTCTTTCTCCCTCTGGTCCTCTCTTCTCTTTCTTCCTCTGGTCCTCTCTCTCTCTCTCTCTTTCTTCCTCTGGTCCTCTCTCTCTCTTTCTTCCTCTGGTCCTCTCTCTCTCTCTCTCTTTCTTCCTCTGGTCCTCTCTCTCTCTCTCTCTTTCTTCCTCTGGTCCTCTCTCTCTCTCTCTCTTTCTTCCTCTGGTCCTCTCTCTCTCTCTCTCTTTCTTCCTCTGGTCCTCTCTCTCTCTCTCTCTTTCTTCCTCTGGTCCTCTCTCTCTCTCTCTCTTTCTTCCTCTGGTCCTCTCTCTCTCTCTCTCTTTCTCCCTCTGGTCCTCTCTCTCTTTCTTCCTCTGGTCCTCTCTCTCTCTCTCTCTTTCTTCCTCTGGTCCTCTCTCTCTCTCTTCCTCTGGTCCTCCCTCTCTCTTTTTCTTCCTCTGGTCCTCTCAATTTTCAATTCAATTCGCTTTATTGGCATGACGTAACAATGTACATATTGCCAAAGCTTATTTTGGATATTTACAATATAAAAAAAAGAATCAAAATTGTAAATGGGACAACAGTAACAACAATAACCAAGTATCAAAATAACCAACACATTCAACAATAACAATAAGCATACAGTAGAGGACATGTGCAGGTTGATTGGTCTGTCAGACACTGTCCCTCAACTTATGGCAGGCAGCAATGTAGTGCGCTGCCAACCCACAGCTCTCTGCGTCCTCCCCCATCAGGACGGGTAGCCTATCCTCATCAGAGAGGTCTTTGAAACCTTGAATAAGGGTTTCAAATTTGGGAAAATGACACTCTCTAATTGTTTTATATTTTTGACATTTTGTCAGGAAATGCAGCTCCGTCTCAGGTTCTGCTATTGTGCAGTGGTTGCACAGCCTTTCCTCTACAGGGAGCCAGGTTTTCCTGTGTCTACCCTTCTCAATGGCAAGGCTGTGCTCACTGAGCCTGTACTTTGTCAATGTTTTTCTAAGGTTTTGATCAGTAACCATGGTCAAATATTTAGCCACGGTGTACTGTCGATTTAGGGGCCAGATAGCACTGCATTTTGCTTTGTGCTTGTGTTTCCCAAGAGGCAATGTAGTTTTGCTTTGACTGTGTTGTAATTTGGTTTATCCTGATTGATTGGATGTTCTGGCCCTGAGGCTTCAGTGTGTTAATAGAACAGGTTTATGAACTCAGCCCCAGGACCAGCAGGATGAGGGGACTCTTTTCTTTGCTCAGTCTCTCTCTCTCTTCCTCTGGTCCTCCCTCTCTCTCTTTCTTCCTCTGGTCCTCCCTCTCTCTCTTTCTTCCTCTGGTCCTCCCTCTCTCTCTTTCTTCCTCTGGTCCTCTCTCTCTCTCTTTCTTCCTCTGGTCCTCTCTCTCTCTTTCTTCCTCTGGTCCTCCCTCTCTCTCTTTCTTCCCCTGGTCCTCCCTCTCTCTCTTTCTTCCTCTGGTCCTCCCTCTCTCTCTTTCTTCCTCTGGTCCTCCCTCTCTCTCTTTCTTCCTCTGGTCCTCCCTCTCTCTCTTTCTTCCTCTGGTCCTCCCTCTCTCTCTTTCTTCCTCTGGTCCTCCCTCTCTCTCTTTCTTCCTCTGGTCCTCTCTCTCTTTCTTCCTCTGGTCCTCTCTCTCTCTCTCTTTCTTCCTCTGGTCCTCTCTCTCTCTCTCTTTCTTCCTCTGGTCCTCTCTCTCTCTCTCTTTCTTCCTCTGGTCCTCTCTCTCTCTTTCTTCCTCTGGTCCTCTCTCACTCTCTCTTTCTTCCTCTGGTCCTCTCTCACTCTCTCTTTCTTCCTCTGGTCCTCTCGCTCTCTCTCTCTTTCTTCCTCTGGTCCTCTCGCTCTCTCTCTCTTTCTTCCTCTGGTCCTCTTGCTCTCTCTCTCTTTCTTCCTCTGGTCCTCTCGCTCTCTCTCTCATTCTTCCTCTGGTCCTCTCGCTCTCTCTCTCTTTCTTCCTCTGGTCCTCTCGCTCTCTCTCTCTTTCTTCCTCTGGTCCTCTCGCTCTCTCTCTCTTTCTTCCTCTGGTCCTCTCGCTCTCTCTCTCTTTCTTCCTCTGGTCCTCTCGCTCTCTCTCTCTTTCTTCCTCTGGTCCTCTCGCTCTCTCTCTCTTTCTTCCTCTGGTCCTCTCGCTCTCTCTCTCTTTCTTCCTCTGGTCCTCTCGCTCTCTCTCTCTTTCTTCCTCTGGTCCTCTCGCTCTCTCTCTCTTTCTTCCTCTGGTCCTCTCGCTCTCTCTCTCTTTCTTCCTCTGGTCCTCTCTCACTCTCTCTCTTTCTTCCTCTGGTCCTCTCTCACTCTCTCTTTCTTCCTCTGGTCCTCTCTCACTATCTCTTTCTTCCTCTGGTCCTCTCTCTCTCTCTCTCTTTCTTCCTCTGGTCCTCTCTCTCTCTCTCTCTTTCTTCCTCTGGTCCTCTCTCTCTCTCTCTTTCTCCCTCTGGTCCTCTCTCTCTCTCTCTTTCTTCCTCTAGTTCTCTCTCTCTTTCTTCCTCTGGTCCTCTCTCTCTCTCTCTCTTTCTTCCTCTGGTCCTCTCTCTCTTTCTTCCTCTGGTTCTCTCTCTCTCTCTCTCTTTCTTCCTCTGGTTCTCTCTCTCTCTCTTCCTCTGGTCCTCCCTCTCTCTTTTTCTTCCTCTGGTCCTCTCAATTTTCAATTCAATTCGCTTTATTGGCATGACGTAACAATGTACATATTGCCAAAGCTTATTTTGGATATTTACAATATAAAAAAAAGAATCAAAATTGTAAATGGGACAACAGTAACAACAATAACCAAGTATCAAAATAACCAACACATTCAACAATAACAATAAGCATACAGTAGAGGACATGTGCAGGTTGATTGGTCTGTCAGACACTGTCCCTCAACTTATGGCAGGCAGCAATGTAGTGCGCTGCCAACCCACAGCTCTCTGCGTCCTCCCCCATCAGGACGGGTAGCCTATCCTCATCAGAGAGGTCTTTGAAACCTTGAATAAGGGTTTCAAATTTGGGAAAATGACACTCTCTAATTGTTTTATATTTTTGACATTTTGTCAGGAAATGCAGCTCCGTCTCAGGTTCTGCTATTGTGCAGTGGTTGCACAGCCTTTCCTCTACAGGGAGCCAGGTTTTCCTGTGTCTACCCTTCTCAATGGCAAGGCTGTGCTCACTGAGCCTGTACTTTGTCAATGTTTTTCTAAGGTTTTGATCAGTAACCATGGTCAAATATTTAGCCACGGTGTACTGTCGATTTAGGGGCCAGATAGCACTGCATTTTGCTTTGTGCTTGTGTTTCCCAAGAAGCAATGTAGTTTTGCTTTGACTGTGTTGTAATTTGGTTTATCCTGATTGATTGGATGTTCTGGCCCTGAGGCTTCAGTGTGTTAATAGAACAGGTTTATGAACTCAGCCCCAGGACCAGCAGGATGAGGGGACTCTTTTCTTTGCTCAGTCTCTCTCTCTCTTCCTCTGGTCCTCCCTCTCTCTCTTTCTTCCTCTGGTCCTCCCTCTCTCTCTTTCTTCCTCTGGTCCTCCCTCTCTCTCTTTCTTCCTCTGGTCCTCCCTCTCTCTCTTTCTTCCTCTGGTCCTCTCTCTCTCTTTCTTCCTCTGGTCCTCCCTCTCTCTCTTTCTTCCTCTGGTCCTCCCTCTCTCTCTTTCTTCCTCTGGTCCTCCCTCTCTCTCTTTCTTCCTCTGGTCCTCCCTCTCTCTCTTTCTTCCTCTGGTCCTCTCTCACTCTCTCTCTTCTTCCTCTGGTCCTCTCTCTCTCTCTCTTTCTTCCTCTGGTCCTCTCTCTCTCTCTCTCTTTCTTCCTCTGGTCCTCTCTCTCTCTCTCTCTTTCTTCCTCTGGTCCTCTCTCTCTCTCTCTTTCTTCCTCTGGTCCTCTCTCTCTCTCTCTCTTTCTTCCTCTGGTCCTCTCTCTCTCTCTCTTTTCTTCCTCTGGTCCTCTCTCTCTCTCTCTCTTCTTCCTCTGGTCCTCTCTCTCTCTCTCTCTTTCTTCCTCTGGTCCTCTCTCTCTCTCTCTCTTTCTTCCTCTGGTCCTCTCTCTCTCTCTCTTTCTTCCTCTGGTCCTCTCTCTCTCTCTCTCTTTCTTCCTCTGGTCCTCTCTCTCTCTCTCTCTTTCTTCCTCTGGTCCTCTCTCTCTCTCTCTCTTTCTTCCTCTGGTCCTCTCTCTCTTTCTCCCTCTGGTCCTCTCTCTCTTTCTTCCTCTGGTCCTCTCTCTCTCTCTCTCTTTCTTCCTCTGGTCCTCTCTCTCTCTTTCTTCCTCTGGTCCTCTCTCTCTCTCTCTCTTTCTTCCTCTGGTCCTCTCTCTCTCTCTCTCTTTCTTCCTCTGGTCCTCTCTCTCTCTCTCTCTTTCTTCCTCTGGTCCTCTCTCTCTCTCTCTCTTTCTTCCTCTGGTCCTCTCTCTCTCTCTCTCTTTCTTCCTCTGGTCCTCTCTCTCTCTCTCTCTTTCTTCCTCTGGTCCTCTCTCTCTCTCTCTCTTTCTCCCTCTGGTCCTCTCTCTCTTTCTTCCTCTGGTCCTCTCTCTCTCTCTCTCTTTCTTCCTCTGGTCCTCTCTCTCTCTCTTCCTCTGGTCCTCCCTCTCTCTTTTTCTTCCTCTGGTCCTCTCAATTTTCAATTCAATTCGCTTTATTGGCATGACGTAACAATGTACATATTGCCAAAGCTTATTTTGGATATTTACAATATAAAAAAAAGAATCAAAATTGTAAATGGGACAACAGTAACAACAATAACCAAGTATCAAAATAACCAACACATTCAACAATAACAATAAGCATACAGTAGAGGACATGTGCAGGTTGATTGGTCTGTCAGACACTGTCCCTCAACTTATGGCAGGCAGCAATGTAGTGCGCTGCCAACCCACAGCTCTCTGCGTCCTCCCCCATCAGGACGGGTAGCCTATCCTCATCAGAGAGGTCTTTGAAACCTTGAATAAGGGTTTCAAATTTGGGAAAATGACACTCTCTAATTGTTTTATATTTTTGACATTTTGTCAGGAAATGCAGCTCCGTCTCAGGTTCTGCTATTGTGCAGTGGTTGCACAGCCTTTCCTCTACAGGGAGCCAGGTTTTCCTGTGTCTACCCTTCTCAATGGCAAGGCTGTGCTCACTGAGCCTGTACTTTGTCAATGTTTTTCTAAGGTTTTGATCAGTAACCATGGTCAAATATTTAGCCACGGTGTACTGTCGATTTAGGGGCCAGATAGCACTGCATTTTGCTTTGTGCTTGTGTTTCCCAAGAGGCAATGTAGTTTTGCTTTGACTGTGTTGTAATTTGGTTTATCCTGATTGATTGGATGTTCTGGCCCTGAGGCTTCAGTGTGTTAATAGAACAGGTTTATGAACTCAGCCCCAGGACCAGCAGGATGAGGGGACTCTTTTCTTTGCTCAGTCTCTCTCTCTCTTCCTCTGGTCCTCCCTCTCTCTCTTTCTTCCTCTGGTCCTCCCTCTCTCTCTTTCTTCCTCTGGTCCTCCCTCTCTCTCTTTCTTCCTCTGGTCCTCTCTCTCTCTCTTTCTTCCTCTGGTCCTCTCTCTCTCTTTCTTCCTCTGGTCCTCCCTCTCTCTCTTTCTTCCCCTGGTCCTCCCTCTCTCTCTTTCTTCCTCTGGTCCTCCCTCTCTCTCTTTCTTCCTCTGGTCCTCCCTCTCTCTCTTTCTTCCTCTGGTCCTCCCTCTCTCTCTTTCTTCCTCTGGTCCTCCCTCTCTCTCTTTCTTCCTCTGGTCCTCCCTCTCTCTCTTTCTTCCTCTGGTCCTCCCTCTCTCTCTTTCTTCCTCTGGTCCTCTCTCTCTCTCTCTTTCTTCCTCTGGTCCTCTCTCTCTCTCTCTTTCTTCCTCTGGTCCTCTCTCTCTCTCTCTTTCTTCCTCTGGTCTCTCTCTCTCTCTCTTTCTTCCTCTGGTCCTCTCTCTCTCTTTCTTCCTCTGGTCCTCTCTCACTCTCTCTTTCTTCCTCTGGTCCTCTCTCACTCTCTCTTTCTTCCTCTGGTCCTCTCGCTCTCTCTCTCTTTCTTCCTCTGGTCCTCTCGCTCTCTCTCTCTTTCTTCCTCTGGTCCTCTTGCTCTCTCTCTCTCTTTCTTCCTCTGGTCCTCTCGCTCTCTCTCTCTTTCTTCCTCTGGTCCTCTCGCTCTCTCTCTCTTTCTTCCTCTGGTCCTCTCGCTCTCTCTCTCTTTCTTCCTCTGGTCCTCTCGCTCTCTCTCTCTTTCTTCCTCTGGTCCTCTCGCTCTCTCTCTCTTTCTTCCTCTGGTCCTCTCGCTCTCTCTCTCTTTCTTCCTCTGGTCCTCTCGCTCTCTCTCTCTTTCTTCCTCTGGTCCTCTCGCTCTCTCTCTCTTTCTTCCTCTGGTCCTCTCGCTCTCTCTCTCTTTCTTCCTCTGGTCCTCTCGCTCTCTCTCTCTTTCTTCCTCTGGTCCTCTCGCTCTCTCTCTCTCTTTCTTCCTCTGGTCCTCTCTCACTCTCTCTCTTTCTTCCTCTGGTCCTCTCTCACTCTCTCTTTCTTCCTCTGGTCCTCTCTCACTCTCTCTTTCTTCCTCTGGTCCTCTCTCTCTCTCTCTTTCTTCCTCTGGTCCTCTCTCTCTCTCTCTCTTTCTTCCTCTGGTCCTCTCTCTCTCTCTCTTTCTCCCTCTGGTCCTCTCTCTCTCTCTCTTTCTTCCTCTGGTCCTCTCTCTCTTTCTTCCTCTGGTCCTCTCTCTCTCTCTCTCTTTCTTCCTCTGGTCCTCTCTCTCTTTCTTCCTCTGGTTCTCTCTCTCTCTCTCTCTTTCTTCCTCTGGTTCTCTCTCTCTCTCTTCCTCTGGTCCTCCCTCTCTCTTTTTCTTCCTCTGGTCCTCTCAATTTTCAATTCAATTCGCTTTATTGGCATGACGTAACAATGTACATATTGCCAAAGCTTATTTTGGATATTTACAATATAAAAAAAAGAATCAAAATTGTAAATGGGACAACAGTAACAACAATAACCAAGTATCAAAATAACCAACACATTCAACAATAACAATAAGCATACAGTAGAGGACATGTGCAGGTTGATTGGTCTGTCAGACACTGTCCCTCAACTTATGGCAGGCAGCAATGTAGTGCGCTGCCAACCCACAGCTCTCTGCGTCCTCCCCCATCAGGACGGGTAGCCTATCCTCATCAGAGAGGTCTTTGAAACCTTGAATAAGGGTTTCAAATTTGGGAAAATGACACTCTCTAATTGTTTTATATTTTTGACATTTTGTCAGGAAATGCAGCTCCGTCTCAGGTTCTGCTATTGTGCAGTGGTTGCACAGCCTTTCCTCTACAGGGAGCCAGGTTTTCCTGTGTCTACCCTTCTCAATGGCAAGGCTGTGCTCACTGAGCCTGTACTTTGTCAATGTTTTTCTAAGGTTTTGATCAGTAACCATGGTCAAATATTTAGCCACGGTGTACTGTCGATTTAGGGGCCAGATAGCACTGCATTTTGCTTTGTGCTTGTGTTTCCCAAGAAGCAATGTAGTTTTGCTTTGACTGTGTTGTAATTTGGTTTATCCTGATTGATTGGATGTTCTGGCCCTGAGGCTTCAGTGTGTTAATAGAACAGGTTTATGAACTCAGCCCCAGGACCAGCAGGATGAGGGGACTCTTTTCTTTGCTCAGTCTCTCTCTCTCTTCCTCTGGTCCTCCCTCTCTCTCTTTCTTCCTCTGGTCCTCCCTCTCTCTCTTTCTTCCTCTGGTCCTCCCTCTCTCTCTTTCTTCCTCTGGTCCTCCCTCTCTCTCTTTCTTCCTCTGGTCCTCTCTCTCTCTCTTTCTTCCTCTGGTCCTCTCTCTCTCTTTCTTCCTCTGGTCCTCCCTCTCTCTCTTTCTTCCTCTGGTCCTCCCTCTCTCTCTTTCTTCCTCTGGTCCTCCCTCTCTCTCTTTCTTCCTCTGGTCCTCCCTCTCTCTCTTTCTTCCTCTGGTCCTCCCTCTCTCTCTTTCTTCCTCTGGTCCTCTCTCACTCTCTCTCTTTCTTCCTCTGGTCCTCTCTCACTCTCTCTTTCTTCCTCTGGTCCTCTCTCACTCTCTCTCTTTCTTCCTCTGGTCCTCTCTCTCTCTCTCTTTCTTCCTCTGGTCCTCTCTCTCTCTCTCTCTTTCTCCCTCTGGTCCTCTCTCTCTTTCTCTCTTTCTCCCTCTGGTCCTCTCTCTCTTTCTCTCTTTCTTCCTCTGGTCCTCTCTCACTCTCTCTTTCTTCCTCTGGTCCTCTCTCACTCTCTCTTTCTTCCTCTGGTCCTCTCTCACTCTCTCTTTCTTCCTCTGGTCCTCTCTCACTCTCTCTTTCTTCCTCTGGTCCTCTCTCACTCTCTCTTTCTTCCTCTGGTCCTCTCTCACTCTCTCTTTCTTCCTCTGGTCCTCTCTCACTCTCTCTTTCTTCCTCTGGTCCTCTCTCTCACTCTCTCTTTCTTCCTCTGGTCCTCTCTCTCACTCTCTCTTTCTTCCTCTGGTCCTCTCTCTCTCTCTCTCTTTCTTCCTCTGGTCCTCTCTCTCTCTCTCTTTTTCAATTCAATTCAATTCAATTCAAGGGGCTTTATTGGCATGGGAAACATGTGTTAACATTGCCAAAGCAAGTGAGGTAGGTAATATACAAAAGTCAAATAAACAATAAAAATGAACAGTAAACATTACACATACAGAAGTTTCAAAACAATAAAGACATTACAAATGTCATATTATATATATGCAGTGTTGTAACAATGTACAAATGGTTAAAGCACACAAGTTAAAATAAATAAACATAAATATGGGTTGTATTTACAGTGGTGTTTGTTCTTCACTGGTTGCCCTTTTCTTGTGGCAACAGGTCACAAATCTTGCTGCTGTGATGGCACACTGTGGAATTTCACCCAGTAGATATGGGAGTTTATCAAAATTGGATTTGTTTTCGAATTCTTTGTGGATCTGTGTAATCTGAGGGAAATATGTCTCTCTAATATGGTCATACATTGGGCAGGAGGTTAGGAAGTGCAGCTCAGTTTCCACCTCATTTTGTGGGCAGTGTGCACATAGCCTGTCTTCTCTTGAGAGCCATGTCTGCCTACGGCGGCCTTTCTCAATAGCAAGGCTATGCTCACTGAGTCTGTACATAGTCAAAGCTTTCCTTAAGTTTGGGTCAGTCACAGTGGTCAGGTATTCTGCCACTGTGTACTCTCTGTTTAGGGCCAAATAGCATTCTAGTTTGCTCTGTTTTTTTGTTAATTCTTTCCAATGTGTCAAGTAATTATCTTTTTGTTTTCTCATGATTTGGTTGGGTCTAATTGTGCTGTTGTCCTGGGGCTCTGTGGGGTGTGTTTGTGTTTGTGAACAGAGCCCTAGGACCAGCTTGCTTAGGGGACTCTTCTCCAGGTTCATCTCTCTGTAGGTGATGGCTTTGTTATGGAAGGTTTGGGAATCGCTTCCTTTTAGGTGGTTGTAGAATTTAACGGCTCTTTTCTTCCTCTGGTCCTCTCTCTCTCTCTCTCTTTCTTCCTCTGGTCCTCTCTCTCTCTCTCTCTTTCTTCCTCTGGTCCTCTCTCTCTCTCTCTCTTTCTTCCTCTGGTCCTCTCTCTCTCTCTCTCTTTCTTCCTCTGGTCCTCTCTCTCTCTCTCTCTTTCTTCCTCTGGTCCTCTCTCTCTCTCTTTCTCCCTCTGGTCCTCTCTCTCTTTCTTCCTCTGGTCCTCTCTCTCTCTCTCTCTTTCTTCCTCTGGTCCTCTCTCTCTCTCTCTTTCTTCCTCTGGTCCTCTCTCTCTCTCTCTCTTTCTTCCTCTGGTCCTCTCTCTCTCTCTCTCTTTCTTCCTCTGGTCCTCTCTCTCTCTCTCTTTCTTCCTCTGGTCCTCTCTCTCTCTCTCTCTTTCTTCCTCTGGTCCTCTCTCTCTCTCTCTCTTTCTTCCTCTGGTCCTCTCTCTCTCTCTCTCTTTCTTCCTCTGGTCCTCTCTCTCTCTCTCTCTTTCTCCCTCTGGTCCTCTCTCTCTTTCTCTCTTTCTTCCTCTGGTCCTCTCTCTCTTTCTTCCTCTGGTCCTCTCTCTCTTTCTCTCTTTCTTCCTCTGGTCCTCTCTCTCTTTCTTCCTCTGGTCCTCTCTCTCTCTCTCTCTTTCTTCCTCTGGTCCTCTCTCTCTCTCTCTCTTTCTTCCTCTGGTCCTCTCTCTCTCTCTCTTTCTTCCTCTGGTCCTCTCTCTCTCTCTCTTTCTTCCTCTGGTCCTCTCTCTCTCTCTGAAGTGAATTTATATTTGTGTTTCTGACATCTGTTTTGTTTTTGGAAAATCATGATTTTAGTTTTTGGGAAATTTACTGCCAGGGCCCAATTATGGCAATATTGCTCTAGAATATTAATGTTCTGTTGAAGACCTTCTTTGGTTGGTGATAGAAGTACCAAGTCATCAGCATATAGCAGGTATTTCACCTCTGTGTCAAATAGTGTGAGTCCTGGGGCTGGAGAATGGTCCAACATGTCTGCTAATTCATTGATATAAATGTTGAAAAGATTTGGACTCAAACTACAGCCTTGTCTCACACCTCGACATTGTGAAAAGAATTCTGTTCTTTGGTTTTTGATTTTTATTGCACACTTGTTTTCTGTGTACATACATTTTATTAAGTCATACACCTTACCACCAAGCCCACTTTGTAGAATTTTGTAGAATAGCCCTTCGTGCCAAATAGAATCAAATGCTTTTTTAAAGTCAATAAAGCAAGCAAAGATTTTGCCCTCTTTTTTTTGGTGGACGTGTTTATTAATTAGTGTGTGTAAGGTGTATATATGGTCAGTAGTGCGATGGTTAGGGAGAAAGCCAATTTGACATTTAGTTATTACATTTTTTCTTGAAGAAAGGTTTGGATTCTTGAATTCAAAATGCTACAGAAAACCTTTCCCAAGTTACTGTTTACACAAATTCCCCTGTAATTATTGGGGTCTGATTTGTCTCCACTTTTGTGGATAGGGGAGATGAGCCCCTGGTTCCAGACATCAGGGAAGCAGCCAGAAGTTAAAACCATGTTGAACAATTTAAGCACAGCATTTTGCAACTCAGGTGTGCTGTTTTTCAGCATTTCATTTCTGATGTTGTCTAGACCACAAGCCTTCTTTGATTTAATAGATTTGAGCTTTTCATTTAGTTCTTGTTGGGTTATTGGGTAATCTAATGGATTTTGGTTATTTTTAATGACTGATTCAAGGATGTTCAATTTTTCTTTAATTTCTAATTGGTTCTGTTTTAAGTCTTTTTGTGGGATGTTTTTGTATAGATTATCAAAATAAGTTTTCCAAATTCCTACATCTTGTATGGCTAATTCTTGTGGCTTTGTTGTGCTTAAATTGTTCCACATGTCCCAGAACTGATTTTGGTCAATTGCGTTTTCAATTTCATCAAGTGTCTTGTTGGTATAATTCAGTTTCTTGCGTTTCAGTGTATGTTTATACTGTTTCAGAGTTTCAAAGTATTCATATCGTAGCTCTGGGTTGTTTTGCTGCTTATGTTTTTTGTTTGACATTTGTCTTAGGTGTTTTCTAATTGTTTTACATTCATTATCAAACCATTTGTCAGAAACATTTTGTTTTTTGTTTCTGATGTTGCATTTCTTTGGTTTTCTCAAATTTGCTTTCGATGCTGCTTTTTGGAATATGCAGTTGATGTTTAGAGTAGCCGAATTGACACCATCTTTATTGTTTTGGTATTGTGAGTTATTGAAAAACTGTATAGAGTTCATCATTTCTTTTGAGTTCAATGTTTCAATGAATCTCTCTGCACTGTTTGGAGCCCATCTGTATGATTGGTTTATGTTGAATAGTTTATTGGGCAGTTTTTTTGAATGAATATTGCCGGTTAATTTCTTCAAGAACACGTTGATCTGACTGTGATCTGACAATGGTGTCTGTGGTCTGACAGTGAATGCACTAATGGAGGAGGGGTCAATGTCCGTGATGGCATAATCGACTACACTTGTCCCAAGAGCTGAGCAGTAAGTAAACTGACCTAAAGAGTCCCCTCTGATTCTACCATTAAGCATGTACAGGCCTAAGGCTCGACAGAGATGCACTAACTCCTTCCCATTTTTGTTCAGTATTTGGTCAGGACTGTTTCTATTATTTATAATAGGGCTGCTGTACAAGGAGGGGTGACCAAATATGTGGTGGTTACCTCCCGCATCAGTGTAGTCAGGCTCAGAACCTGTTCTTGCATTGAAATCTCCACAAAGAAGCACTTTACCCTCTGCCTGAAATGTAATGATTTCTGTATGGAGATTGTCAAAAAACTGATCATCATAATATGGTGAATCTGAAGGAGGAGCATAAGCTGCACATATGTACACATCATTGTCACAATAGATTGTACCTTTGTTAAGTTTTAGCCAAATGTGACTGGTACCTTTTTTCATTTCATTCAGTGCCAAGTCCTGCTTATGC
Organism: Salvelinus alpinus; assembly: GCF_045679555.1. NCBI lineage: Eukaryota > Metazoa > Chordata > Actinopteri > Salmoniformes > Salmonidae > Salvelinus > Salvelinus alpinus. Next base: position 51,884,742 of record NC_092097.1, read on the forward strand.
CAAATGATGATTCCACCTGAGTCTCGGCCCCGTTTAACATTTTTATGTTTGATTGATGGTAGTAAGCTTTCTCTATACCCTGAGGGACACTGAGTATCTATGTCTCCACGACACCATGTTTCCAGTAGGATTATGATGTCCTGTCCCTGGATGTTTTTAATAAATTCTGGATTTGTTGTTTTATAACCAAAATGTGAAGAGTAAAGTCCCTGGATATTCCAAGAGCTGATAGTTAATGATCTCATTTATAATAAGTGATATTCACTGGTTTGAGTAAAGTACATTGAAAACAATACAAAATAATATATATATATATATATACATATACATACATATATATATACATATACATACACACACACACACACACACACACACACACACACACACACACACACATACATACATACATACATACATACATACATACATACATACATACATACATACACCATTATATATAAATATTATTATTATACCGGTGCCAATAAAAAATTAAGAATAGTTGTAAACAAATGAATAAGAATGGAATAAGACTGCATAAAAAATAAGTACAATGCAATCTGCAACCCTGTGTGTGTGTGTGTGCGCGTGCGTGTGTGTGCGTGCCCGTCTAGCCCAGTAGTCTGCATATTAGTTGCAGTAGTTGGCGCACCTCTCCTATCTCTGATTGTTCTAGGTGTCTTTTGCCAGAGGTTACCTCAGCATATGTAGGCTGATGATCTGAATGATACATGGTGTGGACTGCATCATGTGGTGTACTTCTCTGAAGGACAGTGTTCTGTCCGACCCTGGAGTAGTGGTCAGAGCTGTGTTGTGATGGGCCAGGTCCAGTAGAGATGTGTTGTGACGGGCCAGGTCCAGTAGAGCTGTGTTGTGATGGGCCAGGTCTAGTAGAGATGTGTTGTGATGGGCCAGGTCTAGTAGAGATGTGTTGTGATGGGCCTGGTCCAGTAGAGCTGTGTTCTGATGGGCCTGGTCCAGTAGAGCTGTGTTGTGATGGGCCTGGTCCAGTAGAGCTGTGTTGTGATGGGCCTGGTCTAGTAGAGCCGTGTTGTGAAGGCCCTGGTCTAGTAGAGCTGTGTTGTGATGGGCCGCGTTCTGACGTTGAGTAGTGAGGCACAGTCCACAGTGATCTGTTGATTTATTTTGTCGATCAACTGTCCTGGGAAGTCTTTTCTTGGTAGGAGGGTGGACACAACTATATTGGTTGTTGGGAACACAGCCTGTGCCCGTTCTGCCACTCTTCTCACTGCCCCAGATACATCTTCACCTTTGGCATGAAGGTCGTTTGTGCCAGTGTGGATGATGATGTTGTCGAGGGTGTCAATCCTGGTCTGACTGAGTAGCTGCATTGCACTGTCAGTTGTAGGACACCAGAACTTATACACCTGGTGTCTAGGGAATAATCTTTCCTGGACTAAGAACTTCCCATTTGAATCAATAAGGATTGCAGTTGTGGGTGACTGTCTGGCTGGAGCAGACTGGGAGGATGGTATTCTGACCTTGGCTGGAGCACACTGTGTTGGAGCAGACTGAGAGGCTGGTTGGCTGACCTGGGCTGGAGCAGACTGAGAGGCTGGTTGGCTGACCTGGGCTGGAGCAGACTGAGAGGCTGGTAGGTTGACTTGTGCTGGAGCACACTGTGCTGGAGCAGACTGGGAGGATGGTATTCTGACCTTGGCTGGAGCACACTGTGTTGGAGCAGACTGAGAGGCAGACTGAGAGGCTGGTAGGTTGACCTGGGCTGGAGCACACTGTGCTGGAGCAGACTGGGAGACTGGTATTCTGACCTGTGCTGGAGCAGACTGGGAGACTGGTATTCTGACCTGTGCTGGAGCAGACTGAGAGGCTGGTTGGCTGACCTGGGCTGGAGCAGACTGGTAGGCTGGTGCAGTGTCATCAGGCTGTGTGGTGGAGGCCATGCTGGTCTCGGGTTCTGCTTGTGTTATGCCAAGCTGGTGGACATGTTCTCCAGATGCAGAGGACATAATGACTCGCTGCTGGTTGAGGAGGTCAATGTACCTCTCTCTCTGCTCTAGCTGCTTTCTTGTTGTGCTCAGATGGTCTCTGAGGTCATCATTTGTCTGACTCAGTTTGTCCATTCTGCTTTCTAGTTTAGCAATAGATGCTCTGCTCTCCTCCTTGAACTGTTTCATCTCTTCTTTAAGTTTCTGGACAGTGTCCTCCTCTTGAAGCATGTTCTCTCGGAGTTCTATGACCTCTGCTTCAACTAGAGAGAGGGTGTTGTGGAAACGTTGCATAGCAGGTGTTCTTGGTGTTGTAGGCATGTCCTTGGCTCTGTCTGCTGCAGGTGAGGTAGGTAGAGGGACACTGAGGGCTTCTTGCTGGGTCACAGAGACCGCTGGGGCCTGCTTTTCACCGTCATCTCCCTCCTTGACTTTTTCCTCAGTTTCTGAGATGATTTCAGCTTCTGCTTTTAGGGTAGTAAACCTATTCTCAAAAGCCTGGAGGCTTGAATCATTGCCTTGTATCAATACAGTTCCATTATTATATACGTTTACTGTTTGATATGTGTTGCTATGGTCAGCTTCTTCAAAAATGCTGATCTGACATCCTTTGCTGATGCCTCTCTTTTTTGAAAAAGGGAAATGGTTGCAAATAACCCTTTTCCATATGTGCCCTCGTTTGGTATTAAAAATTTAATTTGCTCTTGTTTTGCAACTGGTAAGATCTGCAAACAGGCATTCATGGTTCTGTCCCATCAACAAACCTTTGAAACTTTTCTTAGCTTTCTCTGTTTTGATGTCTGGTGGGTAAACAACTTCCATAGCAACGCTGGTAATGTTGGCTGATGTTGCAATAGAAGTGTTGTTTCTTGTTTAATTGTCTTTTATGTCTTTAGAGGACTGCTTCACCTTGATGTCCCCTTTCCCTTTTCTTCTGTCCTTATTTTGTCCCACTTTGTCCCTTCTTCTCTTCTGTCAACTAGACACTCCTTGTTAGCTAGCTAGCTTCTTTTCAGGAGAGTCCTTAGCAACTGCCTAGCAACAGGTAAACAACTTAGCTAGCTAAGAAAACTGTATAATTTTATGAAAAATTGTTACTTTTTCAGAATCCTTTCTTCTTTGTTTGCTGCTTGTTTGGTCTCCTATTCTGTCTAGCAGTTTTCTTTTGTTTTTTTCGATGTACTTTACTCTAAAAACCATATAAATCTCAATATTTTTAGGAGCTCATCTTTTCAGCTGCTGCTGCTTAATTTGGAACTCCGGAACCATAGTCCTCTCTCTCTCTCTCTTTCTCCCTCTGGTCCTCTCTCTCTCTCTCTTCCTCTGGTCCTCTCTCTCTTTCTCTCTTTCTTCCTCTGGTCCTCTCTCTCTTTCTTCCTCTGGTCCTCTCTCTCTCTCTCTCTTTCTTCCTCTGGTCCTCTCTCTCTCTCTCTTTCTTCCTCTGGTTCTCTCTCTCTCTCTTCCTCTGGTCCTCCCTCTCTCTTTTTCTTCCTCTGGTCCTCTCTCTCTCTCTCTTTCTTCCTCTGGTCCTCTCTCTCTCTCTCTCTTTCTTCCTCTGGTCCTCTCTCTCTCTCTCTCTTTCTTCCTCTGGTCCTCTCTCTCTCTCTCTCTTTCTTCCTCTGGTCCTCTCTCTCTCTCTCTCTTTCTTCCTCTGGTCCTCTCTCTCTCTCTCTTTCTCCCTCTGGTCCTCTCTCTCTCTCTCTTCCTCTGGTCCTCTCTCTCTTTCTCTCTTTCTTCCTCTGGTCCTCTCTCTCTTTCTTCCTCTGGTCCTCTCTCTCTCTCTCTCTTTCTTCCTCTGGTCCTCTCTCTCTCTCTCTTTCTTCCTCTGGTTCTCTCTCTCTCTCTTCCTCTGGTCCTCCCTCTCTCTTTTTCTTCCTCTGGTCCTCTCGCTCTCTCTCTCTTTCTTCCTCTGGTCCTCTCACTCGCTCTCTCTTTCTTCCTCTGGTCCTCTCTCACTCTCTCTTTCTTCCTCTGGTCCTCTCTCACTCTCTCTTTCTTCCTCTGGTCCTCTCTCACTCTCTCTTTCTTCCTCTGGTCCTCTCTCACTCTCTCTTTCCTCCTCTGGTCCGCTCTCACTCTCTCTTTCTTCCTCTGGTCCTCTCTCACTCTCTCTTTTTTCCTCTGGTCCTCTCTCACTCTCTCTTTCTTCCTCTGGTCCTCTCTCACTCTCTCTTTCTTCCTCTGGTCCTCCCTCTCTCTTTTTCTTCCTCTGGTCCTCTCTCTCTCTCTCTTTCTTCCTCTGGTCCTCTCTCTCTCTCTCTCTTTCTTCCTCTGGTCCTCTCTCTCTCTCTCTCTTTCTTCCTCTGGTCCTCTCTCTCTCTCTCTCTTTCTTCCTCTGGTTCTCTCTCTCTCTCTCTCTTTCTTCCTCTGGTCCTCTCTCTCTCTCTCTTTCTCCCTCTGGTCCTCTCTCTCTCTCTCTTTCTTCCTCTGGTCCTCTCTCTCTTTCTCTCTTTCTTCCTCTGGTCCTCTCTCTCTTTCTTCCTCTGGTCCTCTCTCTCTCTCTCTCTTTCTTCCTCTGGTCCTCTCTCTCTCTCTCTTTCTTCCTCTGGTTCTCTCTCTCTCTCTTCCTCTGGTCCTCCCTCTCTCTTTTTCTTCCTCTGGTCCTCTCGCTCTCTCTCTCTTTCTTCCTCTGGTCCTCTCGCTCGCTCTCTCTTTCTTCCTCTGGTCCTCTCTCACTCTCTCTTTCTTCCTCTGGTCCTCTCTCACTCTCTCTTTCTTCCTCTGGTCCTCTCTCACTCTCTCTTTCTTCCTCTGGTCCTCTCTCACTCTCTCTTTCTTCCTCTGGTCCGCTCTCACTCTCTCTTTCTTCCTCTGGTCCTCTCTCACTCTCTCTTTTTTCCTCTGGTCCTCTCTCACTCTCTCTTTCTTCCTCTGGTCCTCTCTCACTCTCTCTTTCTTCCTCTGGTCCTCTCTCACTCTCTCTTTCTTCCTCTGGTCCTCTCTCACTCTCTCTTTCTTCCTCTGGTCCTCTCTCTCACTCTCTCTTTCTTCCTCTGGTCCTCTCTCTCTCTCTCTCTTTCTTCCTCTGGTCCTCTCTCTCTCTTTCTTCCTCTGGTCCTCTCTCTCTCTTTCTTCCTCTGGTCCTCTCTCTCTCTCTCTCTTTCTCCCTCTGGTCCTCTCTCTCTCTCTCTTTCTTCCTCTGGTCCTCTCTCTCTTTCTCTCTTTCTTCCTCTGGTCCTCTCTCTCTTTCTTCCTCTGGTCCTCTCTCTCTCTCTCTCTTTCTTCCTCTGGTCCTCTCTCTCTTTCTTCCTCTGGTTCTCTCTCTCTCTCTTTCTTCCTCTGGTCCTCGCTCTCTCTCTCTCTTTCTTCCTCTGGTCCTCGCTCTCTCTCTCTCTTTCTTCCTCTGGTCCTCGCTCTCTCTTTCTTCCTTTATTTTCTCTTTACTAATGGCCTTTTTTCCACCCTCTGTCTATCCCTCCTCTCCCCCCAGACACTCAGTAGGGGACACCAAGCAGCCCTTCTGTCTCCAGTCGTGTGTGAAGCCTCTGGAGTATGCTGTGGCCATCCACGAGGCTGGGACAGAGAAGGTACACCGCTATGTGGGGATGGAGCCCAGCGGACTCAAATTCAACAAGCTCTACCTGGATGAGGAAGGTGAGTAAGGGAACCCTTGCTCCTGTTGCTGTACATTACTGTCTTGCGGGTGTTTTGTTAGTTTGGTGGACAAATATGATTTGATTTCAGTACAAGTTAAGACCACGTAAGTTCAGGTTGATAGGATCTTCTACTTTCTACCACGTGGACATGATGTCAGCTCTCGAAGAAAGACTTAGTCTCCAAATAGTGAAGCATCATTGTACTTCTGTGACCATACTGTACTCTGTCTTAACTCTGATAATAACCAACTTGTGTTTTGTGTGCCTAGACAAACCCCACAACCCCATGGTGAATGCTGGAGCCATTGTGATTAGCTCTCTTATCAAGGTAACTAGACAGACAGTCTACAGACCACACTACACATGGTGTGAGTATATCCTGTAACTAGACAGACAGTCTACAGACCACACTACACATGTTGTGAGTATATCCTGTAACTAGACAGACCACACTACACATGGTGAGTATATCCTGTAACTAGACAGACAGTCTACAGACCACACTATACATGGTGTGAGTATATCCTGTAACTAGACAGACAGTCTACAGACCACACTACACATGGTGTGAGTATATCCTGTAACTAGGCAGACCACCTTATACATGCTGAGTATATCCTGTAACTAGACAGACAGTCTTATACATGCTGAGTATATCCTGTAACTAGACAGACCACCTTATACATGCTGAGTATATCCTGTAACTAGACAGACCACCTTATACATGCTGAGTATATCCTGTAACTAGACAGACCACACTACACATGGTGTGAATATATCCTGTAACTAGACAGACCACACTACACATGGTGTGAGTATATCCTGTAACTAGACAGACAGTCTACAGACCACACTACACATGGTGTGAGTATATCCTGTAACTAGACAGACCACACTACACATGGTGTGAGTATATCCTGTAACTAGACAGACCACACTACTACATGGTGTGAGTATATCCTGTAACTAGACAGACCACACTATACATGGTGTGAGTATATCCTGTCTGACTTTAAATATTCCCCTTAAAACATCCACTCTCAATGATGCATCAGTGATATTCATCACTGTCATTATTTGCTAAATCCACTCAGTGTTTGACAAGCAGATGTACACAACAAACCAAGATCCAGGTCATCTGTAAATCTTTGACCCAAAGTTGACGTGGGTTTGGCTTTGTCCCGTTGAAACATGCAGCTCTAAACACACACGGCCTCTATGGCACGTAAGGTAGATAGTTGTCACATGTATAGTAGTGTAGTGAGTAGGGTAGTCGGTAGTGTTGACCCTGGTTCTGCCAGCTTTACTGCTCTCCTGTCACCCTCACACCGTGCTGGGGAGGGACCCTGGGACCGGTGGGACCATCACCCTCACACCGTGCTGGGGAGGGGGCTCCAGGTGGAAGGGGGCTCCAGGTGGAAGTTACCCTGAAGGAATAACAGGAGGGTTTAAGTCTGATTTCTGCCTATCTGTTCAGAATTCATCTTTAATTTAATAGATAGATAGATAGATATACTTAAATAAAACTATTACTGTGTAATGCATCTTTGTGACGCAAACAATCTTATTTATACCCCAATACTGGACATTTGGGTTCACTTGGGCCATCACGGCTATGCTCTATAATTTATATAAAGTAGCCAGCCCCCTTAAAAAATGTATTCCGAACCAAATCCACCTTTAACCTCTCAATGCTGGGTCAGTGATACACCTGTTTCAGACCAGGCCCTGTTGCTTTGGAACAGGTGAATTATTGCAGCTGTACTACAGAGAGTTCCTGTAATATCCTGAGACTTCATATAACCAGTGTCTTTATTCGGACACCGTCTACTGTGATAACTGCTTGTTTTTGTCACCTTGTACAGGAGTAGACATTAGGACTTCAAGATGTGTGATCATTCATACTGTTAAAAGTGTGTTGAGCCTACTGAGTCCTGAAGCCCTGTAGAACATCGCCACCCGGTGGCTGACTACTGAAAAGGTTTTGATGTTGTGACTTTACACGGCTGTTCTGTCTGTCTTTCTGTGTGTCACCAGCCCGGTTCAAATAAGGCAGAGAAGTTTGACTATGTAAGTAGATAGACTTAATGTGTGTCATCATTCAGTATCATTCAAACGTAGTCCTATACAATGCAACATGATACCTTGCATTACAATATATTAATATACGATATCTCTCATCCTCTCCTCAGATGATGGAGTTTATCAAGAAGATGGCCGGTCGAGAGTACGTGGGGTTCAGCAATGCCACGTGAGTTTTAGTTCATGTCTTCGTTTTCGAAAGCAGAGTTATTCTCTCTGTTTGTTATATTATTGATGTTGTTGTTGACTCTCTGTGTCTCAGGTTCCAGTCTGAAAAAGAAACAGGCGACAGAAATTTTGCAATTGGATACTACCTCAAAGAGAAGAAGGTCAGTGAGGGACAGTGGCGATGGGAACATTTTAATTACAGTAGTTCTGGGACACACCTCCTGATAACTTTCTAGCTACTACTCAGGTCAGGAGTTTTGTGCACCAGAAAGATTTTTATCCCTCACTGTGTGATGGTTATGTGATATTAATATTTGAGATATTCTGTACCTGTATGAAATATTGATCATAGGAACTGATTTCCATCTGCAGTGTTTTCCCACTGGGGCAGAAATGATTGACGCGCTGGACTTCTATTTCCAGGTAAACTACACTTCCTCGGATACACTATCACAGTGTGATAAAGTTTATGTGGTTTTGCTATTTCTGGTAATGCGTCATTATGCGGATCTGTGACTGAACGTTATCATAAAGCATTACCCTATTTACTTGCAGTGCATATGAGTCACAGACACTGGAGCGGTTTCCCAGACATAAATTAGGCTTAGTCCTCGACTAAAAAAAGTTATTTCAATGGAGATTCTCCATAGACTTCTTAGTTCAGTACTAGGCTTAATATGTGTCAGGGAAACAGAGCCTACATGTTTCTCTCTATATCATTGTTTGAGTAAAGAAATTATTTCCTTTCAGCTGTGTTCCATAGAGGTGACCTGTGAGTCTGGGAGTGTCATGGCCGCCACGCTGGCCCACGGGGGGATCTGCCCAATCACCGGCGAGCGCGTCCTGAGTGCCGAGGCTGTAAGGAACACCCTGAGTCTCATGCACTCTTGCGGCATGTACGACTTCTCTGGACAGATGGCCTTCCATGTAAGTCATACTGTAGTCATGCTGTAGTTATATGGTAGTTATTAAACAGTAGTCATATAGTAGTTATAAAGTAGTCATATAGTAGTTATATAGTAGTTATACAGTAGTCATATAGTAGTCATGAAGTAGTTATATAGTAGTTATACAGTAGTCATATAGTAGTTATATAGTAGTCATGAAGTAGTTATATAGTAGTTATATAGTAGTCATGAAGTAGTTATATAGTAGTTATACAGCAGTCATATAGTAGTTATATAGTAGTCATGAAGTAGTTATATAGTAGTTATAAAGTAGTCATGAAGTAGTTATACAGTAGTCATATAGTAGTTATATAGTAGTCATGAAGTAGTCATATAGTAGTTATACAGTAGTCATATAGTAGTCATGAAGTAGTCATATAGTAGTTATATAGTAGTTATAAAGTAGTCATATAGTAGTTATAAAGTAGTCATACAGTAGTCATATAATAGTTATAAAGTAGTCATATAGTAGTTATAAAGTAGTCATATAATAGTTATAAAGTAGTCATAGTAGTTAAAGTAGTCATATAGTAGTTATAAAGTAGTCATATAGTAGTTATAAAGTAGTCATATAATAGTAGTTATAAAGTAGTCATATAGTAGTTATAAAGTAGTCATATAGTAGTTATAAAGTAGTCATATAGTAGTTATAAAGTAGTCATATAATAGTAGTTATAAAGTAGTCATACTGTAGTCATATAGTAATTAAACAGTAGTCATATAGTAGTTATAAAGTAGTAATAAAGTAGTCATATAGTAGTTATAAAGTAGTCATATAGTAGTTATTAAACAGTAGTCATATAGTAGTCATATAGTAGTCATATAGTAGTTATATAGTAGTCATAAAGTAGTCATATAGTAGTTATAAAGTAGTCATATAGTAGTCATATAGTAGTTATAAAGTAGTCATAGTAGTCATATAGTAATTAAACAGGAGTCATAGTAGTTATAAAGTAGTCATATAGTAGTCAAAGACGTTTTAAAATAGTTATATAGTAGTCATGAAGTAGTTATACAGTAGTTATATAGTAGTCATAAAGTAGTTATAAAGTAGTCATGAAGTAGTCATGAAGTAGTTATATAGTAGTTATATAGTAGTTATAAAGTAGTCATATAGTAGTCATAGTAGTTATATAGTAGTCATATAGTAGTTATTAAACAGGAGTCATAGTAGTTATAAAGTAGTCATATAGTAGTCAAAGAAGTTTTAAAATAGTTATATAGTAGTCATGAAGTAGTTATACAGTAGTTATATAGTAGTCATAAAGTAGTTATAAAGTAGTCATGAAGTAGTTATATAGTAGTTATATAGTAGTTATAAAGTAGTCATATAGTAGTCATAGTAGTTATATAGTAGTCATATAGTAGTTATTAAACAGGAGTCATAGTAGTTATAAAGTAGTCATATAGTAGTCAAAGAAGTTTTAAAATAGTTATATAGTAGTCATGAAGTAGTTATACAGTAGTTATATAGTAGTCATAAAGTAGTTATAAAGTAGTCATGAAGTAGTTATATAGTAGTTATACAGTAGTTATATAGTAGTTATAAAGTAGTCATATAATAGTTATAAAGTAGTTATACAGTAGTCAAATAGTAGTTATATCCTTGGCTCTCTTGTAGAGTGTATCCATTGTTTTCAGTGCCATTATGTCCTTGAGGAGCAGATTCAATGCATGAGCAGCACAGCCAATGGGTGTGATGTGAGGGTTGGACTCCTCCACTTTAGACCAAGCAGCCTTCATGTTCGCAGCATTGTTTGTCACCAGTGCAAATACCTTCTGTGGTCCAAGGTCATAGATGACTGCTTTCAGCCTATCTGCAATGTGGAGACCAGTGTGTCTGTTGTCCCTTGTTGTCCCTTGTGCTCTTGTAGAATACTGGTTGAGGGGTGGAGATGATGTAGTTAATTATTTCTTGCCCACGAACATTCGACCACCCATCAGAGATGATTGAAATACAGTCTGCTTTCTCTATGATTTGCTCGACCTTCACTTAAACTCTGTTGAACTCTGCATTCAGCAAATGAGTAGATAAAGCATGTCTGGTTGGAGGGGTGTATGCTGGGCGAAGAACATTCAGAAATATCTTCCAATACACATTGCCTGTGAGCATCAGAGTTGAACCAGTTCCATACACAGCTCGAGCAAGACATTCATCAGCATTTCTCTGACTACGTTCCTCCATTGAGTCAAAAAAAACTTCTGATTCCAGGAGGACCATGAGCTGTTGCTATCAATAAGGTGTCTGATTCATAATTTTCACCTCGAATAGAAGTAGAGGGTCTTTTGTCAGAGGTTGCTTGTTGTGAGCGCTGAGGGAACTTTATGCACTTGACCAGATGATTCTGCATTTTTGTTTATATTCTTCACATATGATTTGGCACAGTATTTGCAAATGTACACAGCTTTTCCTTCTACATTAGCTGCAGTGAAATGTCTCCACACATCACATAGTGCCCGTGACATTTTCCTGTAAAGATGAGTAAAGAAAATGTAAAAATACAATTCCATATACAGATAAATAGTTAATCAGTTAGATTAAACAACTCCTTTGTAAGATAAATGTTTTAAAATTAAACATGTTTGGAAACAGGTGAATTAACACTCCTCAGTTAACAGGCACAAGTAAGCTAAAACGCACATGGTAGCAAAAACTAACTAGCAGTAATTGTTAAAAAGTTAGAAATGATTTAAACACACTTTGCTATAGGCTACTATTTACTAGTAAAAAAAAGAATGTGTGTCATTTAAAATATATTCACCCCATCCAGTATTGTAATCAAAACTTACCAGAAAGCATGTAGTCCCTGGCTCAGACAGTGTAGTAGTGTGGGCTCAATAGCATCTCATTAGTGTGCAAGATCTTGAAAATCAGCTGTACATGTGATGGAAGAATGCACTGTGCATGCAGAGGGTTGCAATTCCATTGAATTGGGAATAGTTTAACCAAAATATGCCACAAGACTTAGAATTGCCTTGTGTATCCCACAAAGGTTCACTGTTATAAACTAACTTTTTTAATGAATTTAAGCAAAATTCCCCAAATTCCAGGGCTTAACTTCCCATGGAAAGTTTCGGGAAATTTACCGGAAAGTTTGCTGAGCCTTTGCAACCATAGTATTCAGACACCTTTACTCAGTACTTTGTTGAAGCATCTTTGGCAGCGATTACAGCCCTGAGTTTTCTTTGGTATGACGCTACAAGCATTTGTCTGGCCACTAACATAAAGGCCTGATTGGTTGAGTTGAGTTTATTTGATTTTTACAGGGACAGTGCACATTAATCAACGTTTCAGTAAAAGTGCCGGTTTTAGCCAGCCGGGCTAATTTTCAGTGCTGCAGAGATGGTTGTTCTTCTGGAAGGTTCTCCCATCTCCACAGAGGAACTCTGGAGTTCTGTCAGAGTGACCATTGTGTTTTTGGTCACTTTCTTGCTCAGTTTGGCCAGGTGGCCAACTTGGTGGTTCCAAACTTCTTCCATTTAAGAATGATGGAGGCCACTGTGTTCTTGGGGACCTTCAATACTGAAGACATTTTTTGGTACCATTCTCCTGATCTGTGCCTCGACACAATGCTGACTCAGAACTGGGAGAAGGTTCTCCCATCTCCACAGAGGAACTCTGGAGTTCTGTCAGAGTGACCATTGTGTTTTTGGTCACTTTCTTGCTCAGTTTGGCCAGGTGGCCAACTTGGTGGTTCCAAACTTCTTCCATTTAAGAATGATGGAGGCCACTGTGTTCTTGGGGACCTTCAATACTGAAGACATTTTTTGGTACCATTCTCCTGATCTGTGCCTCGACACAATGCTGACTCAGAACTCTACAGACAATTCCTTCGACCTCATGGCTTGGTTTTTGCTCTGACATGCACTGTCAACTGTGGGACCTTATATAGACAGGTGTGTACCTTTCCAAATCATGTCCAATCAATTGAATTTACCACAGTTGGGCTCCAATTAAGTTGTAGAAACATCTCAAGGATGATCAATGGAAACAGGATGCACCTGATCTCAAATTATAGTCTCATAGCAAATGTTCTGAATACCTATGTAAATAAGGTATCTGTTTTTTTATTTTTAATACATTTGCAAAAATGTCTAAAAACCTTCTTTTGCATTGTCATTATGGGTTATTGGGTGTAAATTGAGGAAATTTTAGAATAAGGCTGTAACGTAACAAAATGTGGGAAAAGTGAAGGGATCTGAATACTTCCTGAATACACTGTATCTGTATTAGTCATTTAGTAAACTGTTTTAAATACCATGTATTAATAGTCTCTTAAGTTGGATGATTTAACGGACACTTTGATCATAACCTGTATGGCACCTGTATGCTTCTCTCCCAGGTGGGCTTGCCTGCTAAGTCTGGGGTGTCAGGAGCAGTTCTGTTGGTGGTTCCTAACGTCATGGGAGTGATGTGTTGGTCTCCTCCGTTAGACAGGGTTGGAAACAGTGTCCGGGGAATACACTTCTGCCAGGTAGCCCATTTTACACATGATGTATGACACAATGACTGAATTACTTGTACAGAGTGAGCACTTGCATGTACAGAGTGAGAAATGCTTGTGTACTCTGTATGAATGTGTTACGAAGTCCTCGTATAGGTACTCTTTAAATAGCGTTAACCACATGCAACATGTATCAAGTTTTCGCTTCCCCATAACTATCTGCTTTTTCTGTCTTGGTCTTGCAGGAGCTGGTGTCTTCGTTTAACTTCCACAACTATGACAACCTGAGACACTTGGTTAAGAAGCAGGACCCTCGCAGGCAGGACGGGGATGATAGGGTAAGGGATTTTGAGAGTTATGAGCGCTTTTTATGAAAATCTAATCAAATTGTATTGGTCACATACACATGGTTAGCAGATGTTATTGCGAGTGTAGCGAAATGCTTGTGCTTCTAGTTCCGACAGTGCAGTAATATCTAACAAGTAATATCTAACAAGTAATCTAACAATTCCACAACAACTACCTAATACACACAAATCTAAGTAAAGGAATATAAATAGAATATATACACATAAATATATATATATTCTTATTCCATCCCTTTACTTAGATTTGTGTGTATTAGGTAGTTGTTGTGGAATTGTTAAGGTAAACATACCAACAATTGAACATATTTGCTAGAACATGAATTGAGGTTGAAGTTTGCTCTTGGTATGATGAGCACTATGACTGACATGGGGGCGGTGTTGTCTCCCGGTGTCCCGCCCAGTCTAAGGTGTATTTATCTCTGCTATATCTGTAGAACAAGTCTGTGGTGAGCCTGATGTTTGCAGCCTACAGTGGAGATGTGTCAGCCCTCAGAAGGTAAAATACCAAATAAAGGAGTCGACAGAAGGAGGGTTTATGTTTTACTTAGTTTCAACGCGAAGTCACATGCTGTAGATGTCACTCTCTCTCCTCGCTACTAATCCTTCATAGTAACTATTGATGTCACTCTCTCTCCTCGCTACTAATCCTTCACAGTAACTCTGGATGTCACTCTCCCAGTAACTCTTGATGTCACTCTCTCCTCGCTACTAATCCTTCACAGTAACATGCTGACCAGACCGGACATGTCGCGTGCGCGAGCGTCGCAAAATAAATTTAGAAATCCATGTTATTCAATTATTGCACCCACACTGCTCGCGCGCGCCAAGGAGCGTCTGCGACAACAAGGGCTAAAATAGATGTCGTTCCTATTTCTGACGCAGATCGCGCTGCAAGTCCTGCCTCTCCCATCTCCTCATTGGTTTATAGAAGCAGGTACCCACGTGCCATCTCCTCATTGGTTATACCCACATGGGTGATAGAAAGACGAACAGTTTTGCCGGTAGTCGTGGTAATACAATGAAAGTTTAGATGCGATCACCATATCATTTAAACGATGAAAAGGCCTGGAAGGAGGAGAGATGACTAGAAACGATTCGGTTGGCCGTTTTATGTGTGGATTAATTGTCGGAGTAGAGATCCTTGTGCATTTCAGGTAAAATAACAACTCAATGTTTATATCCCAGGACAAATTAGCTAGCAACAGCAAGCTAGCTAAATAGGACAAATGAACGTTAGCTGGCAAGTGCAAGCTAACTAGCTAAATTACCATACATGTTTAATGCTTTTCGACCTGTCACCAAATTAATGTCATTGGTTCAGAGTTTGTTTTGATATTTTAACCTGTGTGTCGTTATCGTTATTTGGTGTGGGGGGGGTAAAATACATTTATGCACGATAGCGCACACAGTTTGGGCAAGGTGTAACTCTTGATGTTACTCTCTCCTCGCTACTAATCCTTCACAGTAACTCTTGATGTCACTCTCTCTCCTCGCTACTAATCCTTCACAGTAACTATTGATGTCACTCTCTCTCCTAACTACTAATCCTTCACAGTAACTATTGATGTCACTTTCTCCTCTCTACTAATCCTTCACAGTAACTATTGATGTCACTTTCTCCTCTCTACTAATCCTTCACAGTAACTATTGATGTCACTCTCCCAGTAGCTCTTGATGTCACTCTCTCTCCTCTCTACTAATCCTTCACAATAACTATTGATGTCACTCTCTCTCCTAGCTACTAATCCTTCACTGTAACTCTGGATGTCACTCTCCCAGTAACTCTTGATGTCACTCTCTCTCCTCTCTACTAATCCTTCACAGTAACTCTTGATGTCACTCTCTCTCCTAACTACTAAAATCCTTCACAGTAACTCTTGATGTCACTCACTCTCCTCTCTACTAATCCTTCACAGTAACTATTGATGTCACACTCTCTCCTCTCTACTAATACTTCACAGTAACTCTGGATGTCACTCTCCTAGCTACTAATCCTTCACAGTAACTATTGATGTCACTCTCTCTCTAACTACTAATCCTTCACAGTAACTATTGATGTCACTCTCCTAGCTACTAATCCTTCACAGTAACTCTGGATGTCACACTCTCTCCTAGCTACTAATCCTTCACAGTAACTCTGGATGTCACTCTCCCAGTAACTCTTGATGTCACTCTCTCTCCTCTCTACTAATCCTTCACAGTAACTCTTGATGTCACTCTCTCTCCTAACTACTAAAATCCTTCACAGTAACTCTTGATGTCACTCACTCTCCTCTCTACTAATCCTTCACAGTAACTATTGATGTCACACTCTCTCCTCTCTACTAATACTTCACAGTAACTCTGGATGTCACTCTCCTAGCTACTAATCCTTCACAGTAACTATTGATGTCACTCTCTCTCTAACTACTAATCCTTCACAGTAACTATTGATGTCACTCTCCTAGCTACTAATCCTTCACAGTAACTCTGGATGTCACACTCTCTCCTAGCTACTAATCCTTCACAGTAACTCTTTGAAATGAGGAATACTATGTAGAATATAGCTTGTCTCCTATCCTCTGAGGTTTGCTCTGTCATTGATGGACATGGAGCTGAAGGACTATGACTCTAGGACCGCGCTACACGTGGCTGCTGGTGAGGGTGAGTTTCTCTCCACTGGTGGCATTGGCTCTTCAAAATGTTCTTCAATGTGATGTTCTGGTGCCTCTTGGGTAATTCAGACAGCTGATTGAGGACCTTATTACTGATGAATGTGATGTTCTGGTGCCTCTTGGGTAATTCAGACAGCTGATTGAGGACCTTATTACTGATTAATGTGATCTTCTGGTGCCTCTTGGGTAATTCAGACAGCTGATTGAGGACCTTATTACTGATGAATGTGATGTTCTGGTGCCTCTTGGGTAATTCAGACAGCTGATTGAGGACCTTATTACTGATGAATGTGATGTTCTGGTGCCTCTTGGGTAATTCAGACAGCTGATTGAGGACCTTATTACTGATGAATGTGATGTTCTGGTGCCTCTTGGGTCATTGACAGCTGATTGAGGACCTTATTACTGATGAATGTGATGTTCTGGTGCCTCTTGGGTAATTCAGACAGCTGATTGAGGACCTTATTACTGATGAATGTGATGTTCTGGTGCCTCTTGGGTAATTCAGACAGCTGATTGAGGACCTTATTACTGATGAATGTGATGTTCTGGTGCCTCTTGGGTAATTCAGACAGATGATTGAGGACCTTATT